>NC_056737.1:1032843794-1032966294 GCF_019279795.1 Protopterus annectens
TTACTCTTTGAAGTATATCCCTTTGCATCCTATGTACATTCTGGTCACTAAAGCTCTGTTCCCTGAAGTGTGGAACCAATAATCCTATCTGTACTCAGGACAGGAATGTATCAAAAGACATCATGGTCCCATGTGTGCAGTACAGATCTACTTACCCAAGGACACAGCTTGAATGTCCTTGCTCTCTTCTGGCAGAATTATTACACACACTCTCTCTCTCTTTCAGCTGTTTGACTTTGCTGTCTGACCTACAAAGATACAATATCTAGACATTCCAGTGTTAGTCTGTGCAGTAATGTTATCCTGTCTCAGTTATGGTACCTGGATATTCTGCCACTTTTCTGAGCAGTACAGCTGTTCTCCGTAGACTGTGCTTATTTGAACTTCATTTGAAATGTCAGGACCTGCATGAGCGAGTCCCAAAATACAGAGACTGAAGTCCAAGATGGCCATTTCTCAAAATATTCCCTTTTCTCAGAGATATGGCAATCTCTGAGGTGGTATATATAACTTTGGGGATGAGGGGAGGCTTGCCCTTACACTGGGGAATGCAGGAGGGCTTGTTCCCATGCAAAAAAACAAGTTTAAAGTAGAAGAGCAATGTTTAAGATTTGTTCTTCTCCTGCAGTTTTGGTCCTTTTTTTCAGTCTGTTTGCACTCCACACCAAACAGTCTCTGTCCTATTCAGCTAGCAGCATAGTACAGGTGAATGCTAACACAAATAGAGTGCAAGCAGACAGGAAAATGGGGAACAGGTGATGGTTGTGATGTGAAACGCCAGCTGTGTGATCTGGCTAGTGAACAGGCATCAGAAACACATTCAAAAGACAAATAACAATAAAGAATTGATTCTCTGCCATTGTGTTGATAATTTAGTGGTTATAGTATAGTCAACCTAGGTTTAAAAACAAAATTTGCATTCAGAAAATCATACTAACAAGGATCATACCTCTCAACTGTCTAGATTTTTGTAGATTGTACAGATTTCTGCCTTATATTTTTCATCTGTTTCTAATGAAATTTGTGGTTCTCTGGCAAATCACTGACTGCTGAAGTCACTAAATAATGGCACACATTTGAATTTCAGACTATACATCCTTCAGAAAATGCATCCTAACATAAAACCTGTTATTATAACAACTTTCTAAGTTTATAAGAGCAATATTTAAAATATGTCCCTACTTTAGGCCCTCCCTCCCCATTATTTTAGGCTTTGTCCAGAATGCTTGGACTTTGAGGTTGAGAGGTAGGCCAGGGATGCATGCACTAACAACAGACACACTACCTGGCTGATAAATACTGCAGTGGGACATGAGAGATGTCTGTAAAGCTGTCCTTTGATTTTCAGGACATTTGATAACTGCTTCTTGTAAAAGAATCTATGTTATGTTCAACACCTTCAGAGACTACAGTTCATCAACTCAGTATGACAAACATGCAGTGCTTTACAACAGACAAGTTTAGATGATGTTACAATTTGCAGCTTTTGCTTAAACCTAGCATATGTGACTGAAAAGTAGCAAATGCAAGCCCTCTGAATGAAAAATGAGCACAATCCCACAAAGAAACAGATATTTATGAAGTCTTTATTGATTATAAAAATCACAAGTTTAACTAATCCTATCAAAATATTTAAATATTTTAATAAAAATTGTTACAGAAGCATGATTTTATTCTCCTTAAAAGCAGATCTGTAGTTCCAGAGAAAGGCTTGAGAAGGATTTGATGAAATTTGACAAATCCTTGATTATTTATTTATTTATTTGCATTTGTTTTGATGGTGAATGGTTTTCAGTGCATTTTGCACATGCCTACAAGCTGAAATAGGTATATTCAAAACAAATTAGTTGTGATACGTTATCAGAAACATAAAAGTAAAAGTCAACAAGCAGGGAACATATTTATAACATTAACCATGAGCAACATAATGGAGGTTTAAGTAAAGAAAGTGATACTCAGCAATGCAAATCAGAATGTTATTCTGTTCAGAATTAAGATAAAATGAGTCATAAAAATAAAGAAGCATTGCTATAGACTTAAGAAGGTATAACAAGAGACCTAGTGGTACATATTACAGACAACCTAATTCCTAAGCTGGAGAGACATTAACAGATCAGAGTAAGATTTGTGCACTAGCAAAAAAACAAAAAACAGATAGACAAGAAAAGAAATGCTTACCCTTACAGAGAGACGGACAGAAATGTCCACATAATGGAGAACTCTCACAAGCTATTTGGGATTAGGTCCAGATGAAGCATAAACAACACAAGTATTTCTCAGGTACATAGGTTATAGGTAAGTACTAAGCAGTGGTAAGTACTAGCCTCACTAATAAGTCATACATGGTCCCTCAAACCCTTGAGGAGGGCAACATAAGACAGACCAGAGAAGGGTTTAAGGTTGCCCATCCAATTATCTAAGTTTACACTGAATTTGGCAGAAGTGTTATTTTGTTTGACATGTAGTGGAAGGCTGTTCCAGAGATGTTACACACCAAATGTCTGAACCTGCAGTTCCTCTCATACTGAGCAGGATTACTGTCGCAACAACACATCAGTAGGGTAAAACTAACCTGTCTCACGACCGTCTAATCCCAGCTCATGTTCCCTATTAGTGGGTGAACAATCCAATGCTTGGTGAATTCTGCCTCACAATGATAGGAAGAGCCGACATCGAAGGATTAAAGAGCGACGTCGCTATGAATGCTTGGCTGCCACAAACCACTTATCCCTGTGGTAACTTTTCTGACACCTCCTGCTTAAAACTCAAAAAGCCAGAAGGATTGTGAGGCCCTGCTTTCACGGTCTGTATTCATACTGAAAATCAAAATCAAGTAAGCTTTTGCCCTTCTGCTCCATGGGAGGTTTCTGTCCTCCCTGAGCTCACCTTAGGACACCTGCATTCCTCTTCGACAGGTGTACCACCCCAGTCAAACTCTCCACCTAACACTGTCCCTGGAGTGATAGTTCAATACAAATCTATCATGACAAGGTGTCTTATCCTGATGAAGGTTTAGATCCTTCAATAGACTTTTCAGAGAATGAATATTTATATCTGTGTGAAATATTTGTGAAAATGATTCTTAAAGTGTATAAAAATGCAGAAATACAATATGATTATTAAAACTATTAGTAAAAATGGTCTGTAAATAAATATGAGACATTTAAGGAAGACATCCCTGAAACAAAAAATAGGAAAATTCAGTCCAAAAATCTGACATAATATATTTGTTCTGAATAATGTATGAAATAAATCACAACTCAAAACATTTAAGAGTAAACTGCATGAAGGACTAAAAGTTGAAACACTGTGCTAATACTATACACATTCTCTCATCACGTAACCTACTAGTATTACTAGGTAGTTTGTGTATTTATTCAAAAATCTCTTCCTAACAATCTCTTAAGTTGTGTTCCATTTCTAGTAACACATCATTTTTGTTTAAACGTTATGAACTTATTTTTCCTTTATCATAATATACTGCTATAGAGTTGTTAATAACTTCAGTTTTCAAACGTTGACCTTTTACTGACAACTTTAAAACATTATTTTGTATTGATGTTTTGTTCGTTTTGTTGCACTTCAAAGGATTGTCTATGAAAAATTAAGGCACAATCTGCTGACAGCAAAGATGACAATTTAAACTCATCAAAACTCATACCTGCTGAATGTGCAGGTTACACTAAGAAAAAACACATTTGCCAGGTCAGCCTCCCCTTTAAATCCCATGTGGAGGAAAAAAAAAAACACCCTGCGCAGACAAAAAAGTTGTAGTTTTTTTTCTAGCAGTACGACTGTCATCTTGCAGTATATCAAAGATATGCAACCATTTTCAGACCCTTGCTCTATGGTGCAGAGGGATGGAGCCCTGATTGTGACCCAGGCAACCTGAGTTTGATTACCAAACCTGACGCATGAGGAGTTAGCAGGGAGATGGAGAATGAAGTGGTCATTTAACAAGACTGGCACACCTATCCTAAGGAGAGAGAGAAGAAGTTTACAATTCAAGGATGGTGCAACCAAGGTTATCTGTCCTGGTTTATAAATTACTGAACAACAAAATAAAAAAACACAAATTGTTATATTTTAGTTTAACCCATAACTTTTTTGAATATAACAACTGCATCTATCAACAGATGCAAGGCACAGCAATGGGTGCATCGTTTGCACCCATGTATGCTAATTTGGTAATGGGTTTATTTGATTTAGAGTTATTTATAAGTTTGAGTTTTTTAATAAGTATGTTGTTCTTTATAACAGATTTATTGATGATGTAATTTTTTTACGTAAGGGCGGTGGACTCTTTTGTACCTTCTCTTCAGGAAAATCATTTTGGCTTACAATTTGATGGTGTATAAAAAGTTATTTCTGTTTTTTTTTTTTTTTTTTAGATTTGGAACTAAATATTATTGATAATATGATTATTACAAGGATTCATAAAAAAAAATTGATGATGGTACTCATTTTTTAGATAGCAATAGCCACCACCCCCCCCCCCCCATATTTTAAAGGCTTTGCCTTATGAGTTACTTAGAATAAATAGGCTGTTTAATAACATTCAGTCTCTCAAGGAAGAGATTTTGCATTCTTGTATAGCCTTTAAACAAAGGGGATATAGTAATAAATTAATCATTAATTCTTTGAATACATTGTTGTGCTTGAGAAGGGATACCACTAGTGTGGTTAATGTTCCAGATGATATGAAGTCTGTGAATAGATATAGGAGCCACATAGGGAACACTAGTGATGAAAAGATATATTTGTCACTACTTATAATATTTATAGTTGAGTTAGTAAAAATCTTAAAGATATTACTGCCCATTTTTACATAAGGGGAAGTCTGGGGTTAAGAATGTACCTGACTTCTTTACTGTCTCTTATACGAGCGCCAGAAATATAAAAAATATGGTTGTTCATAATTTGTTCTCTATGCCTACTGAAATTTTAACTATTCCTTTACAAAATTCTGGTACATTTCCCTGTGGTAAATGCTCTAGTTGTATTCCTGTGGGCAGGACTTTTGTTAAAAAAATGGCATTTGTTTTCAGCCTAGAGCTATTTTTTCCTATGTGTCTAAGGGAGTGGTTTATTGTCTCTCATGCCCCTGTGGTTTCTTCTATATAAAAGAAACCAAAAGAATGTTTAAAACCAGCGTACAAGAGCATGTTAGAGATATTAAGTATCAAAACTTGGATAGCCCTGTGGCATCACATTTTCATGCAGTACACTTGGGGTCTTGTACCAGTTTGAAAGCATGCATTTTTGAACAAGTTTTGATTAAGGATGATGTTGCACTTAAAAATAAATATATAAAGAAGTAGTTTGTATTTTAAAGTTTGGCACTTTGGTGCCTCAAGATTTAAACAAAGAACTTGAGTGGAAGGCTTTTCTGCAGTAAGTGTTAACTATTAGTTTGTGTTTAACTGTTTTAGTTAATTGATTAACGATGTGATATTTGTTATTTAAGTGTAGCTTGTGCTACTTTGATGTTAACTCTGTGAAAGGCTTGCTAGCCGAGGCACTGGAGTATTAAATACTTTTGGATTTTATGCTTCTGCAGTTGGTGTTTTTCGCTTTCTTTCTGGTTTATAAATTGCTTTGGGGCAGGGCATGGCTAAGGCATAAAGAATCTCTATAGCAGCATATCTATATGACCCTGTGCTGGGATAAATATAATTCCTATCTGATCAAAGGACACAGATTAGGTCAGGGGGATCAACCAGTTATCGGCATCTAAGATCAAAGAGGGGCACCACCATCAACTAATCATCATCTACAAAGGTATCAAAAAAATTAAAAAAGAAATTCAGGAACTGTTTCATTTTGGGGAGCTGGGGTTGGGGAGATTACATTTTATGGGATATTTTTTATCTAATGATAGCTCTCCCTGTATAACGTATTACATCAGGCGTGCCTCTGTGTGTAATATATTGTTATGATAATTGTAATTCTTCTCTACTTATATATTACTTGAGCTATATTTTTACAAATGTGATACCTTAGTATCAGTTATACATCTTCATTACCACATTATTCTTTTAGTCTGGGCTGCAGCTGAAATTGTCTTTAGTTCAGCTACTGAAGCTGTCAACAAGCATCAAATTAAAAAAAAATGTCATGAAAATATGCATGCAATGTTGTAATTGTTTTTCTCCTTACAAAGAAACAGAAGGAAAGCAAAAATGTGTTACATACAGTTTCATATATTTATATACTGTTACTAGGCTAATGTCATGGGGGCTTTTCTAAACCTAGCCAAAGGTAAATACAAGGCAATCACTTTGCATATAGTTATATGTCTAGTAAATAGACCAGACACTGGTGAGAATCAAACCTCACACCTTGGGTGTACAAGGTGAACACCTTAACCATTATACCATGAATTAAGACATGTCACATCAGTTCTAGTCCCAGTGGAAAGCATGTCTCTCTATGCACTATTTGAACTTCCTCCAATGCAGACTCCACCTAAACGACATGTAGGTGGGTGCATGTGTTTGTTCTGCTGTTCAGAGAGGTACAGTCAACTCTTCAATAATGTCCTTACTATGAAACAGACTTGGGAGATTGTAAATATAAATATAAATAAATAGAAAGCATGACTTATCATGCGATTCATGAAGATAAATTTAAAAGAACAATTACGAATAAGTCCATTACTCAGAAACACTCTATACAATACTGTTTCATGAATGTCACTATGCAGTCCTATTATACTGAATGAATAGGTATAAGGGACTTGAGCTAATTTCTGCCATAAAGTAATATATATCACAGCAGAGTGAAAAAGAACATTACCAATCCAACTTATGATTCACACCTGGACTGGCAGGTATCAAAGGGGTGTGGCCTCAGTGTGTATGCAGCCTTGGACCCTGGGTTACTTGCCTGAAAGGAATCAGATGCTATTCTGCATCTGGCCCTACTATGAGCTGTCTCACTTCCCATAATCCTTTGCATACCACCATAAGGTAACACTGCGATGTGTACAACACCATCGTGAGTAGATTGCATGGAAAACCACATTTTTACTAATACATGCTTGTCAGCTACATATAGAATGCTGATTGTACAACAGTGGGCTTTACTCAACAGCTATATTGCTTCTTATTTTTGATTTTGTCACAGTGCTCCAAGGTATGGTGTTTTTTTTAGTCATTTATGCTCTCCTAAGCATTACTAAGCTTAGCATGCCAGTAATGCTTACCACAGTCCTGCTCTACATAAACTGCAGTTCTTCATGAAGACTAACTTCAATCATGAAGAATTAGAAAGCAATTCAGAACATCTAATGTGACTACACAATAAGCGACCTGCAAGTCGGATAATATAAGCTATACACACTATGTAGAGAGATGAGTAGTCTTAAACCACAACTAAGTTCATATTAGTTGAGCTTGACTGGTTAAGGAAGATTTTAACACCCTATAGCAAAATGGTCTTTGTGTTTGAATGTGTATGTGCCTGTGTGTATGTGCCTGTGTGTGTGCGCCTGTGTGTATGTGCGTGTGTGTGTGTGTGTGTGTGTGTGTGTGTGTGTGTGTGTGTGTGTGTGTGTGTGTGTGTGTGTGTGTGTGTGTGTGTGCATGTGTGCATGTATTCTGTGATAGGCTGGTGTCCTGCTAAGGAAGAGAGGTTCACTGCTTTGCACCCATTGATCAGCATGATAGGTTCTAGCTCCCCTACAATCCTGCATGGGGTTAAGCAGAAAATTGGAAAATGAATGAAACATGAAAGAGAACCATACAATGAATTCTCTCTCTCAAGAAGCAGCAAAAGAATCTCAATTAATCCAAAACAAGATGTTAAAACAATGAACAATTTTTAAATACTGGCAGTGCTGTCTTAGACTATTGCTACAGGGCTATACATTCAGTAGTCTTTAAGACGAAGCAATACCTTACATTATTTAATGAGCAAATCTCCACTGGCCTGTCATTAAAGAGCACTATTTTTATGAGGAAAAGAGAAAAAAATCTGAGCTGAAACCAAGGATGTTTCTGAAATGTAAGGATGGCTGTTATGCCATATAAAACATTAGTAAACAAATTATAAAGCAAGAGAATTAGCATGAAGTGTGTTTGGTGAGACATAAGGTTAGTGAGTAAGAAGAAGCTTATAGTTGAGGTAACATATGTTTCACCATTTACAGTCCTTTTTAATGTATTTCTAAGTGATATGGCATAAAATCTGGAAGAAAAAGTAGGTCTTTCTGCAGATGATCTAAAATCTTCTAAAGGCTTATTACTTAAGTTAAGGGGGAGTATAAAAAGAGATGTGGCAAGGTTGGAACAACAATCAGAAATATCATAGTGTAGACTGAAGGCAAACATAAATAAAATAATGCATATGAAAAGTGAAAGCCAAGGGGAAAGTACACAATAAGAGGAAACATAGGAGTGACAGCCAAACTTGAAAAGGAGCCAACAGAAAACAAAATACTATTACCGTTCTGGACACAGCTGATCCGAGGCTCTGCGTAGTTCAAGAAAACCTACAAGAACAGAGTATGAAGACAGCTCACACAGTGGTGCAGTGGTTAGCATTGTCACCTTCCAGCAAGAGGTTCTCCATTTCAATTCTTGGGTGGGGTGCCTTCTGTGCAGAGTATGTATGTCCTCCCTGTGTTTGTGTGGGTTTCCTCTCGGTGCTCCAGTTCCCTCCCATGTTACAAAGGCATGCACCTGGAGCATTTCTCCCTGAGCCTCTAATGAAAATTGGCTTGTTCCAAGTCCTCCCATGTTACAAAGGCATGCACCTGGAGCATTTCTCCCTGAGTCTCTGCTGAAAATTGGCTTGTTCCAAGTCAAACTTTCCTAGTAAACAAATGTTAAATAAATAAAGGGTCTGTGGTGGTGCTGCGGTAGCGTTGTCGCCTCACAGTAAGATGCTGTCTGGTTCGATTCTCAGCTAGAGCGTCTTCTGTGTGGAGACATGCGTGAATGGGCGTACCTTCGTTGAAGGTTGTGCATCAGGGCTGGTAACACGGCACGTAAAAATCAACTACCAATCATTAGCAGACCGGAGTTCTGCTGTGGTGACCCCTAACTGGGAAAAGCCGAAAGACACAACAACATCAGAAATCATGTAAGAGACTAAAGAAAAGGCTAGCGATAGTACACTATTGCAACATTTAGGTACCTTAGGGAATCAGTGGAACTCAATAAGTAACATATTTCTAAAAAGTGATAGAGAAGGGAGAAAGAGAAATAAACAATGAAACGCTTGTAGAAAGGTGACGGAAACTGATCAGAAACTGGAGATCTGCAAGCATATACATATTGTCAAACAAAAAGAGCCTTGTGTATTGGCAGAAAACAAGTTTCTTGAAAAGATTAATTGACTTTGCTGGGCCAATCCCAGTGAAGGAAGTCCTCAGTTCATTAGACTGATGTCAGTTAATAGTTGTAAAACGGGAAGGAAATGGACTCTTCCTCAGCTAAGATCTTCGGCATAGGTAGGCAATAGGAAAATGGTCAGAATAGCTGGCAGAAATCCCTACATGCTTTCAGTTTGTCTGTGCGTGTTTCTGCCTGTCTGTCTAAACCACAGTTGCATACAACTGTTTTGATTCCTGATGGTGTGACTGTTGCAGCAAAGTTTTTACTTTACTCCAGTGCTAGCAATCTGCAGTTTTGATAAGTAAAACATGTATTTTTCTTAGTTAGTGGCTCACTTTAGTATCCCCAAAACAGGCAAACACAAATATCATTAGTAATCAAAGCATTAGCAGTTCAGTAATTTCTCACTATAGCCTAGGTTTTCAAAGTTCCAGAAAGGGAATACTTAATTTCAGATCATGTTACACCTCAGCCAACACCTATGTTGATCTAAATCCTGACTGCAAAATAATGCTTCCAAGTGGCTTTTCAGTCCTCCAGCATTTTTGTGAAAATACAATTGAGAAAGCCATAGAATGTATCATGATTAAAAAATAAATAGCATAATAGTGAAGCACTTTGCATTGCTGCCTTATGATTCTTAGTTCTATAATCTAGTTCCCAGATGAATTGTTGTTTATGCAGTTTGTGCGTCTTTCTTGTGTCCAAGTGGGGTTTCACAAAGGACTCCAGTTTCCTCCCACATTTCAAAGATACATTCATACTCTAAATTTTACATAAATGTGTTCTTTGCCCATAGATATATGTGTTTGGCATTTCACTGCCTTGCACCCTTTGCTTCTAGTGATAGGCTCTGGTTCTCCATTACCATGAATCTGAATAACATAAAGCATGAATTAGAAAAAGAAGTAATTAATTGTTTAGACAAATAATAGAAAACAAGCATAGCATTAAAAACAATCAATCGGGTATTGGTCATCTTTCTTTGACATCATCTAATACACTCCTAGCAACCATTTTTATTTTTATTTATTTATTCATTATTATTATTATATATTTTTTTCAAAACAAAGCAGAATCATTTGATCTGCATATATAAGCATAACCAACATTTCCTTCAGAATATTTTGCTTCCTGCCACTGGGGATGCTAATGGAATGTCCAATGAGTACAATTACAATCCACCGAATAACACATCTAAATATGCCAGCTGGGGACATACATCGTAGGTCTGAGATTGCTGTATGTCACAGTATTCCTCCAACCCTGAGATACTGTGATTGCATACAATGTAATATGCAAGTAGTAGAGTGCAAGATAAAGCTGTTCCATCAAATTAGGGAATTCACAGTTTGTTGCTTGAATCACAGGTTAGTTTTCAGTGTAGAAGTTATAAAACTTGGCCTCACACTTCTGATGAGATATCATGTTGGTGAACTGTTTTTCGCTATAATTTAAAAGTTGACAGTTTGTCTCATTTCATCCCGAAAGCCATGTTTTTGACACCACAGCTGTTTACTGTACTGGAAGGAAACTGTACAAAGTACAACAGGGAAATGTAGTTTTTCAAGCAAGACACTAACCAACGAGTTCTCTCTGTCTTTAATATTAAGCAAAATTAGAGCTATGTGGCAATTAAATAGCCACTAGTTAGAAGAGTATTGGATTTTAGATGTATAGCAATCATATCCATAAATTTACCCATAATTGGAGAAGGGACTCGATCATATCCATATTCATATTCCTAAACGGAGAAAGGAATTCTAGTCCTCAGTTTGCATTGTTGATATGTGTTGGCATGCAAATAAAAACAGAAGACAGCAAGATCAAAACATAGTCTTCACATATTAACATGTAGTGATATGAGCAGCTATTGGCATTAAGATATACAATGAGAAATGGTTAGGAAATGGTTGGAAAGCAGGAAAGCAGGAAAGGAAATCGGGAAAATCACGCTAAACATTTTCAAATACTAGAGTTATCAACATCTATTGGTATTATGATAAATCATGAAAAATCTAAGGGCTGCACTCAGCGCCTACGCTAAGTGTACACCATTCTGAGTGAATAGACAACACAAGCATAACTCACACCTTCTTCCTTCTAATTTTAGTCTTCCTAACGATTTTCTTGCAACTTTAAATATCCAGGGGGATTCATAAAGGTTACCACAATGTGTAAATTGCATCTAGACTTAGCGTAATCCCTCCGCTTGATTAGACAACACAAAAAAATGTGGTAGGGATGTACTTGAATACAGATCATGTACACTTACTGTAGGCATTCATGAATCCTGCCCTAAATTTATGATGATAGAAAACAGAAGTAGAATTAAAAACAGCCAGTTAGCTCTGTGCCATCTGCTGCTTGACATCACCTAATACACACTTAGCAACCATTTTTATTTTTCAGATCAAAGCAGTTTAAGTCATTTGAACTGGATATATCAGCATAACCAACATTTCCTTCAGAATCGCTTGCTTCCTGCCAATGAAATATGTAAAGACTAGAAATACAATCCTCAGAATACTACATCTAAATATGCTAAGTGGGAGATACCTACTAAGTCAAAGGAAAAAAAATCAGGAAGCATTATTTTTCAGAAATAGCAACACTAGGAATAAAGTCCATACTTGCTGGCTTTGGTGGTGGAGGCAAGTTTGTATATTTTAACTTTTAGGAAGCTAAACAAGAAATAATGTCAGAAGTGTAACTGCACTAGGCCATAATATCTTTATGAGAAACACATAGGGTAAAATGGATTAGTGTGACTGAGGCACATAAAGTGTGGTGGGCAGTACTAGTACTGTAACCATCATAAATACAGTCTTTCCTCAGGACTGACCTGATGGCTCATCTACCTTCACCCTATCAGCCCATTTATTCCATGGGGTGAGAGCGGGGAGTTCCTGGGCTAGGTCAGAGCCCTATTGCACATTCCTACCTTCCCAAGTCAGTCATTCATCCCATTCATTCTCCAAGAACAAGACTTAGTTCCCAGGGAGGGAGTTATGGTGACATCACGTGACGTCTGAATGGAGTGATGAAATCAGCAAGGAAAGGCGAGCAGTATTGCTAGAATAGAATTCATCTTAAATTTTTAGTGAGTACTTTCAAGTGGTGGACCTTATTTGTACAAAATTTCACCAAGATGACACTGATATATAGACTGCATTTTATAGATCATGGAGAAAATTGCATTAAAAATAAATAAGACTGAGTGCATAAGTCCCAGGATAAAAAAGTGTCTGATTCTGGTGTACACACTGATCCCTGCACTGAAAAAAGGCAGAGTAAAATCCTCATGACATTGAAAAATTCTTTCCACATGGTTAGGCCAGGTGCAGGGGAACGGCAGCGTCTCTGTGTTAGAAAAAAGTGGTCAGCCAAAAACACAAAATCTGACAAGCCAAAAACGAGGCAAAGGGATGATAAAGTGGACTGTTGAGGAAAAGGAAGACATTATATTTTGTTACTATTATGCAAGAAGCCCAGAATTTCCAGACACAGGATATTTAGGAAGATGAAGAGAGAAATTAGGGGAAAGAAAAACACTTGCACAAGAAAAAAAAATGACAAATTTTATAAACAAAAATTATACTCTTTAATGCAACAGATAATGAAAGACATTTCCTGGATGAAGAAACATTGATCCACCTGGAAAAAGAAGCAACAAAGGAAGTGAGAAAATATAAAGAACAAAAAAAAAAAACAAAAAAAGAGAGGTTTTTGAAAGGTAGAAAAAGAAACATAAACATGGAAAAGAAAAAGACATGTAATGTGGTGCAATATTTATTTTAAGAAGAATGTCAAATTGATCAATATTTTTGTATAACTCCGAAAATATTTGAAGAGAAATATAGACAAAGGGATACAGATATGAACAATTTTGCAGTACAAAAAAATATTATTGCAAAGGGGAATGTAAAAAACAAGATTAGTGAGGTAAACATTAAACAAATAGAAACTGAAGTGATGGACGAGATGTCAAATGTATACTTTAGTGTGGAAAGTCCAACACAAGGCAGTATCTCAACATGATGGACCAGTGGGCCCTCAGGTATAGGAGTAGTAGGTGGAGTAGAATGCATCTGAAGAGTTTTTGCCACAGAATGATGTTTTAGAGCTTCCTGCAAGAGATTTGCATGTCAATTTGAACTTGCACAGCAAGAAAAGGAGCAGGAAATGGTGACAACTCTGAAGCAGGTAATATTGTGATGTGATGGGCCACTGGGTCTTCATATGGAATATAAGCAGATAAATCAGGATGCTTCTGAAGAGAATGTGTCACAGTAAGATGCTCTGGAACTTTCTATAGAAGGCTTGCAGGAAATGGAGAGTAAAGAAGATGTTTTCAGTAGAGAAGAAAATGGTCTAAGAGAAGTTTGATTTGACAGAGATGGCTAGACCTATTATAATAGATGAAAGAAATACATTACAGAAAATAAATAAGACCTAAAATGTTGGAACATTGGTATAATAGATAAACACAGTTATCAGGACTAGTAGGAGAAATTCATGTCATATAACAGAAATAAATTGGATATATTATGTTTTTTAATTTCTCCAAGTTTTCTGGGTTTCTAATACCATGACAGGAATGGACCTCATTCCTAAGTCAAAGTATGATTAAAGTTCATGAAATTGGTATTGTTTCAATCTATGCTCTTCACAGCACCCACAATGGGCCCAGTAATGACTCCTTCTGCCATTCATACAGTTACATGTACTGGTAACATATCTAAGTATGATTGTAAATTATTTTTTTATATGACCCATTGCTCCTACTACTATTGAAAGTATATGGGTATCCTCCATGCACACTGCCCTCATTTCTGCCTGAAAATCCTGGTATTTTATGACTTTGTGTCTCTCTGTATGTCAGACACTGTAGTCATTGGGTGTAGCAATTTCAATGATCAAAGCTAGTTTTGTCTTCTTTTCATGAACTACTATATCTGATTTTCTCACATCTATTTTTGAACTGTTGGAAATGGATGATCCCATGTGATATAAACTTCATCATTTGCTATAATGCTTTGTGGCTCATGTTGCCAGTGTTTTTCAGCTACTTCAATATTATAATATTTGCACAATCCCCAGGCAACTATCTTGCCACATTATTATGCCTGTCAGTGTACAATGCTTCTTCCATTAGTATATCACAACCAGCAACAAGATGTGCAACTGTTTCCAATTCTGTTTTACAAAACCTACATTTGTCTGTTTCGCCCATATGTTCAATGGACTTTGTAAATCAATGTGTACGTAGTCCACTCTCTTGGGCCATAATAATTAACCTTTCATCTTTTGGTTTAAAATCACCTCTCCTTAACTATTCCTACATTCAATCCTGATCAACATGAGGTTGTTCAGAGTGTTCTATACTTGCAACAATATTTTGGCATTTTCCACATTTCTTGCCTTCTTGTCTGATCCTTCACCTTACATTCTTTTGTTTTTTGGCATATTCTGGTTTGATTTCCATTCCCACTTGAAGCCGATATGCTTTTGAAGAATAAGCAGGGAAGTCATCTTAGATTTATTCTCCTCATGTTTCAAAACTTTCACTAGGTTTGTGTCTTGTGAGGTCAGCAGATATGTATGCAGTCCCACAACTGCAGATCTATATATGTAAAAATTTTCAAGGAGGCCCATACCTCCTTCAGAACGGGGAATATATAGTCTTGGTATGCACTGATTTTTATAAATCATTTGATGAGCATGAAGCATCCATCATGTTTTCCTGTCCATCTAATCCAACACCTTTTGGGGCCAATCATTCACTCTAAAACTGTAAGTTAGGACAGGAGAAAAATTGGTTTATAGCTTGGACTTTTTTCCTAGATGTCAATGTTTTCAATATTAATTTAAATCTTCTAAAATATTCCTAAGTTTTATTCACACTTATTCATGTTTTATTGTTGATCCTTCATCAGCTCCCAAATATTTATATACTCCCTTTTGCTCAAGTTCTTTTATATCACATTCCCAACCCATACTGATGTTTTCTTGGTGATGCATTCTTACATCATCTGAAAAAGTTTTGACCACTTGTAGTTGGGCTTTCAGTTCCTCATCTGATGAACTATACAGTTTTAAATCGCCTACAAAAAGAAGTTGAGAAGTCTTTACATTTTGTTGTTTTCTGGGATCCAAATTGTAGCCATGACCTAATCTGTTAAGTAGACAGCTTAATGGATTAAGGGCAAGACAAAAGAGCAGCAGTGACAGAGAGTTACCCTAGAATATCCCCCTTTTCAATTTTTATCCTTGGAATAACAATTTGTCCTTTATAATGGCTTACATGCAAAGTGGTTTGCCACTGTTTCATGGTTGTTGTAATGTAATTGATCAGTGTAGAGTGTATCTTGTATATTTTTAAGCATCCCTTTATCCATGATTGTGGGATAATGTCAAATGCTTTTTTGTAGTCTATCCATGCCGTACTTAGATTCTTCCCCTTTTACAGTTCCCTATTATGACTTTATTTAACAAAAATTATCCTTTGTTCTATACGACTTTCTTTTATTACCTTTTTGTTCTATTGCTATGATTGAGTTTTCTTCTAAATGACTATAAACTCTTTCGGTATCAATTCCGGGGTATAGTTTATACATCGTCAGAAGCCAAGTTATTGATCTATAGGTTTTAGGATAGCTTGCAGGTTCACTCTTAAGTAGGAGTATTGTTTTTTCTATTGTTAACCAGGCTGGTGTCTGTTTGGGGTGCACAAATAAATAGTTCTTACTCATGGATAAATCTTCATGTAAAGATGTTAATACTTTTAGCCAGAAGTTAGGTACTGCATCAGGGCCTGGGTTTTCTATTTAGGAGCTCTTCTTAACTTAGTTTCAATCTCTATCTAGCTGTTACTTCTTCCCATTTCATATCCTGTACATTTGAACTTCTTATTCTTTCTTTTACTTTTTCTTCTATCCATTTAGCATTTTTGTTATGTTCCACGGAATCATCATAGATATTTCTGCAAAATGTATCTGTTTCTTCTTTTTTTGGTGGTGTTTCAATTCCTTTTGCCTTGTTTCCTAGTTCTCTGTAAAACTTTTTTGAGTCATCAATAAATTGTTTATTTTGTACTTTTACTTTATCTGCCTGTGCTGATATTTTTAGTTTATTATTTCCAATGGTGCACAATAGATCCTGATCTGTTCTGGTACTACACATTGCTTTTATCATGTCTATGTTTCTGAGTACTTATGTTGATCTGTTCTATACTCTTCTAACAATGACATGTCTTGCCTTAATTGCTTTATAGTTTTCTCTATTCGATACTTCCATGATGGCATTCGATTTCTCCTCTTCCTTCCTTTCCCTTACTACCCCATGTTTTTGTGGTAAGACTTTATCTGTTATTAATTTAGCTGCACAGTAATATATCCAATTTACTTCTGTTATATCACATGAATCTCTATGTACAGTCCTAATTACTTTGTTCATTTGTTTTGTCAAACTTCTAACTTTCTGTTCTTTCACTAATCTTAATATGTCTATCTCTATTAAATCAAGCAACTCTCCTCTTAGATCATTTTCTTCTAAACTGAGAGCACATTCTTTGTTCTCCATTTCCTGTGGGCATTCTATAGAAAGTTTCAGAGCATCTTCCTGTGCCACATTCTCTTCAGTTTCATCCTGTGCTATCCATTGTTCTTTCATCTGGGAACTCACTGGCCTATCACTCCACAAAACTGACTGTGTCAGAGTTGCACAGTTTCCTGTTCCTTCCCTTGTTGTGCAACTCCAACTGAACATTTGTACTGGTTTCCTGGGGAAACCTCTAAATTATCTTCATATGGCAACTGATCAGATGTTTCCAGCTTCACTGGTTTCTCCTTAATTTGGGGATCCATTACTGTATCCTGCTGGGATGTTATCAGAGTTAGATTTTCTATACTAAATCCTTCACTTCTCAGGTAATCCATGACCTCTGTTTCTGTTTCTTTAACTTCTCCATTACTAATTCTCTTTTATACTTTTCTTCTTTGTTTTCATATTTGTTATTGTAAAATTTTCCATGTCCTGATTGATGCCTTTGCCTGTATTTCTCTTCAGGTATCTTTGCTGCTGCTTCTTTTGTATTGTTTAGTTTTGCTTTCTCCTTTGCATAAATATTGCACCGTATTAAATTTATTTTTCTTTCCCACGTCCATACTTCTTCAGATGTCTCCTGGTCCTCCTGTTTCTCCTTCCTTTGGGGGCTCATTGTTCCATCATGCTGTGGTATAGCTGTGTTGGACTTTCTACACAAAATCCTTCATTTTGCAGGTATTCCATAATTTCAACTTCTATTTTTTTAATTTCTACCTTATTAATCTTCTGTTCTATGTTCCCTCTTAGTGATCTTGTTTTTTTTTTTATTGTGAAATTTTCCATATCTAGATGACTCTGCCTGTATTTATTTTCAAATATCTTTGGGGCTGCCTTTTTTGTGTTGTTTAATTTGGCTTTCTCCTTTGCATACATATTGTACCATATCAGATCTCACTTTCTTTCCCATGTCCATATTTCTTTTTTGTAACTTTCAAAAGTCTCTAGATTTTGTTCCATTATATTTTTGCACTTCGTCAGTCACTTTTTTTTCCAAACAGCCCAAGGTTTCTTGGTCTATATAATGTTTTTCATAAATCTGTTGTATTAATGAACACAGTTATTTATTTAAAGCTTCTGACAGTTTTTTCTTATGAAAGTATGTTTTTTCCTTTAATTTCTGTCTTAATATTTTTGTATATCTTCTGTCTGGAAATTCTGGGCTTCTTGCATAACAGTAACAATACATAATTTCTTTCTTATCCTCAATAGTCCACGCTATTATTTTTATAGGTTTTTTTTGGCTTATCAGATTTTGTGATTTTTGTGGACTACTAATTCCTTTTGCAACAGGGGAGCATCCTCCTCCTGGGCCTGGCCTAGCCCATTATTCCACACTGTCATTTTTTTCAGTCCTGGCACCAGTGTGCTTTGGTGAGGTTTTATGAAAAACAGAGTCCACCTCATGAAGATATTCACCAAGACTTGAGGTTGAATTCAGTTCCAGCAATACTACTCTCCTTTGCTTGCTGACTTATCTCTCCTTTCAGACCCTGAATATATTACTGTGTACCTAAACTAATAATGGATAAAGTGTTACAACAAAAATATAATGAAGCAAAGGAAAAAAAGAAAACTACAAGGCAGTCAAGACTTATCACTGTTCAAAGAATACAGAAAAGGAAACAGATCATCAAAAATACTTAGAAATATAGATGTGGTAAAAGCAATACACAGTATCAAAACAGACTAAGACTTATCATATACTATTTCCAATAATAAACTAAAATTATTAGCACAGACAGAAGCACTTAGAAGTTACGCAGATAAATATTAAAGAAAAGTACAAAATAAGCAATTCATTGATGTCCCAAAAAAGGTTTAGTGTCAACTTGAAGTTGGTGTGTGTGTGTGTGTGTATATATATATATATATATATATATATATATATATATATATATATATATATATATATATATATATATATATAGTGGAGGTGTGGGGGGGTTGCGCTCCCCACCTGAGGAGGGTCCGGTGTTAAATGGATTATTTTTAACCCCCACAACTGTTGCTAATTATATATACTAACTCTGAGATCACACTGCAGTAGGCAAAGGGCAGATTTCCTTATCCCTAGCATACCAATAAGTGCGTACTACCTTCTATTGTGCATATGTTGGCCATGGTTATTCTACTGTTATTACTATTCATATTCGATGATTTTCTTTACAAAGATGTGAGTCTTTGATAAAATGGAGTTTCAAAGGATAGTGTTCGATGATTAGCTGCTCGCTGGAAATTTCATTTGATGGGTAAACATAGACCCTTCTGAAGCATACTTGCTTGATGCATGGTTTTCATATATTTATTTGAATGCTATTTGTTGTATTGATATGTGGAGGTTTGCAATCTAATGTTTTAAGTGACTCAGTTTGTGGCAGGGTGTGGCAATTCTTAATATTTTAACCATCCCATTCATTCTCCAAGATATCACAATTTTAGTTAGAATAATAAGATGAGGAATGTAGATTGAACTGCCATGTAAAATACCTCAGGGCTTGAACCTTGAAAAAAGAACTTTGTTTACTTTTTTCTGGATGCAATTGTAATGTGCACTTGAACAAGTTGTTTTATGCATTTGAGACTGTGCAGTCTTGCTCTTAGTCATTATGTTTTACTGTGTCATAGTGTGGACTTTTCTAAAGCTTTGCATTTAGAAATGTATGTGTTTTACTTCTCTTTTTTCATGATATTTCTTCCCAGTAAGTCTGAGCCAGCACATTTATCCATTTCTAAGCCAAAGTTGCTTTTTGCTCATTGTAAGTAAATTTAGCATCAGAATCTCCCACTGTTTCTACATGCTGTCCTGTATAAAACGTCAGCATAACATCATTAGGTTTCAAGGCCGTGTTACTTATTTTACTGAATTTCAGTTCTGTCATTATAATCACACTAAACTTCCTTACATTCACTGTTGCAGTATTCTTCACTTATGGGATTCTCTACCGTGGAAGCCCAATGGCTTTAAGGTACACTGACCATCACCCGAACGCTCCTCATGTAGTGTAGGGCATTAAGGTAATGTCCAATGTATCACTAGTTCTGCTGTCAACCTGAAAACCCCCAAACCTCCCTTCAGTTTTCATTTGTACCAGAATGAGTTAACTTTCTGCATGTTCAGGCTATATTCAATATGTAAATTAAATGCTTGATATCCATTCTGTATGCTTTCCCCATGGGCACACAAACACACACACATACACACACACACACACACACACACACACACACACACACACACACACACACACACACACACACACACACACACACACAGACACACACACACACAAACATTATTTGAGCAATGCAAAATAAACCTCCTTTCAGCTTTTTCAGAACACTTTCTGACAAGATTTCTTTTTCGTATTTTTACAC
The DNA here is from genome assembly GCF_019279795.1 of Protopterus annectens. NCBI lineage: Eukaryota > Metazoa > Chordata > Ceratodontiformes > Protopteridae > Protopterus > Protopterus annectens. Next base: position 1,032,864,119 of record NC_056737.1, read on the forward strand.
ACTCTTGTTGCATACTTAATTCTACCACAAAAACTGGTATTTTATTGGTTAAATTTACACTGAAAAGCTAGGCCCTGCATTACAAAGCACCTGTAACATGGATTGTACCGTACTGCAGTCCATATGATTGGGGCCATGTTCTTTGAGTATCCATTAATCTTATGTGCTACTTTAGACTGTCTTATTTAACAAATGTGTGCATTTCTGCTAAAGCAATAAACACACACACACACACACACACACACACACAGAGACACACACACACACACATATATATATATATATATCCTCAACAACTACAGGTGCATGGACCCAACAACAGGTGCATGGTTCAAGGTACAACTCCACCACTAAAAAAACAGCACACCACGAACAATTTGATGTTTTAAATTGTAATGCTTTTCATCAAAATAGCATAACTTGTGCAAATCACAGCAACAGAAGCAGAATAGCATGACTGGTGCAAATCACAGCAACAAAAGCAGACTGATTTCACCCACTGGCGTCACCACTGCAACCAAGCAGGGTCCCCATTGGTGGCTAAATACACAATTAATTAAAGAGACATGCAATCAGCAAGCAACATATAATAAATGCATCATTTTCAAACTTAGACACTAAATATATATCAGTATGCCCCTATGACTACAATATACCACAATTATAAAGTGCATATAAAAAATCTATCAATACATATTTTTATACAATTATCAATTAACACTAAAACTGATTTTTATATAAATTCATTGAACAATAAATTAATTTCCATTTCATAATATATCTATACATCTGTTATTTTATAAGTTAAAAATATTTATTAAGCCCTGGTCTACAAATAGCTCCCAAATTAATAATCCACAATTTATCTTTCCTGTCTAAAAGTTCATGTTTAAATTCAAGTGAGAAACTATCTCCCTTAACACAATCAATATCTACAAAACAAAACATGCAGAGACTTGATCAAGTTTGTGTTTATATAAAGCAGTTCTATCACACTTACATTTCAAATCACTTAAATGAACTGTTATATGGTATTGCCATGGTCTAGATATCTGCCCTACATAAAAAGCTCCACCTTGGCATACTACCACATATATAACCCATTCTGAACTGCATGTAATTAAATGTCTGATAGAAAATACTTTGGATGTATTTACTGATGTAAAAGGTTTGCTTTTGGATACAACCTTACAATATACACAATTTCTACAATAAGTGTGGTACCACAAAGATTATTAGAGTTCAAATTCCGATAGCATGATTTGCCTCTTTTATACCAAGATAAATATTCTCCAATACTCTTACCACGCTGAAAACCAAAATGACATGAATCATCCAACCATTTATCAGAAAATAAGTCAGTTTTTAAAAGGGACCAATATTTGTCAATTGCTTCACAAATTTTAAAATTATCGATAGCATATGTGGTTATCAGTCTCAGTTTTGACTCATTCTCATCTCCATTTGCAGAACTCTCATACTGTCACAGACTATCTCTAGAAATTCCCGAAGCTCATAGATGTGCTTGTTTAACATCATGTACACAATAACGTCTCTTAATAAATCTACCATCCATATTAATAGCTTCAGATTCTAAAGTGTCTGCTGAACTACAAATACATCATAACCTCAAAAACTGTGTCTCCGGAACATTCTTAATAATATGTTTCAGATGACAACTGGTGGCTTCAAGCAGTGCATTTTTAGGAAATGGTTTTCTATACAAACTAGTAGACATAGTGCCATCAATCAACTTAGTAACAATAACATCTAACAAATCAATATTGAATATATCAAACTTCCCAACAAAAACAAACCAAAAGAATTAGAATTTAAATAACTAACAAAACCTTTAACAATCCAATTGGTCCAGTTCAAATACACCAGTAGTCATCCAAATAACAACACCACATTTCAAATGTTGTTTAAAAATTTTCCTATCATGATAAATTAAGCATTCTTCCAAAAAAAAAACCATACATAAGTCAGCATAAATAGGGGCAAAGGTAGCCCCCAAAGATGTCCCCTTCAACTGTAAGTAGTAATCATCTTGATATCTAAACACAGTATGTTCCAATATTAAGCCCAAGTGTCTCAACATAAAATCATTGTGTTGGTCCGAATACAGTTCAGAACAAGCCAATCAATATTTTTAAAGCCTGTATACCTCCATCATGTGGAATACTCGTATATAATGATTGTGTATCCAATGTGCATAAAAATGCACTATTGGGGAATTGTAAATCAGCTGTAAGTTTCAAAAAGACTGTTGTATCTTCTATACCTGTTAAAACCAACTGTAATAAAGGCTTAAGTTAATCCTCCAAATATACTGACGGGTTCATTTGGCGAATCACACCCTGATACTACTGAAGGGTTATTTAATGGCCATTTCCGACTGCAGTTATTATTCATTTCACATACAAGGTCGCCTCTCAGTCTTTGCTGTAACATTTCTCGATAATTACAATCTTCAGCTAACTTTCTCAGGTCAGCAACATTCTTGGTCACTGATTCAGGAAGCTTTCTAATACAGGATTCAAAATGTATCTCTGAACTATTTCAGTAGCTTTAGAATTAAATATGTCTTTGTGATAAGATTACTAGACACGTGTGACTTTTTCAGGAATTCATTTTTTTTTTAAATAAGAATGACCCTTAATCTATCTTCATCTTCCTCCTCATATGCAGAAAAATACAAAATTATTCACAGTATTGAAATGTCACATCAAATGCATTACACTTATTGTTTCTGTTTTTAGTGCATTTTTTTGATTTATGTTTTGTCATCTGGATTAGTTTTACTAAATCAACGGCCTCTTTTCAAAGGAGACCCAAGGTGGTATTCTTACCGGCTAGACGAGATTTGACTGGCCCACCAGGGAAATTCTAATACCTTCCTACTCTTTATGATAAGTGCTATGGTATTTTTTATATTCACCTGAGGTATCATTAACTCAGGCAGGTAGGACGTCAGTTTAATATTTCATCTGACAGATGGCACCCTGAGAAATACAGCATCTCCCTTATGTACATTGCAATGTCAGTAATGGAAAATTAATACAAATACCAAGGATGGGAATAGAACCTACTGTCTTCAGATTTCCAACACCAAAGACAAGTGTGCAACATGTTAAGACACTGACAACTGTAAGTGAAAACTACTCCTAAAATGATTTCATTTCTTATTATTGGTCATCAAAATAAAGATGCAATTACTTGTAATAAAATATCAGGACCTTATATGATTTAAAAGCATTGATAAACAACACAGACTCCAAGACAACACCAGTTGCAAACACATTGTTCATATAGCTGAGAAACTTGCAGATACACAATAGTGTAGACACAAGAAATGTGGTGGTGTCAAAAATAACAATACCAACTGCATGTCCTTCACAATGTAGTCTTTACTTATAAATTATGCATTCGCTCAACTCCACAGAGTATCTAAGGTACTTTGTAGAAATATAAGGTCTACTAGTTTATTATGCAAGAAAATAAATGAAAACAGTTATGTGAATTCTCCATTTTTTCAAAATCACCATAACTGTGGAGTCTATTTCGGTTGTTTTTCATTTAACATTAGGGTGGCCTAATGCATTTCTTGCTTGAGAAAAAATAATGATGCTTCATGTAACCCGAATGGATTTTTTTCATTCACTGTTTGAATTTACCTTGACGGGCAGATATTGTTCACTGCCGGTATTCATTTCACTGAGAGTTACCTTGTACAGTTTATGATTCTATGAGTTTTTATATCTGCTGTAACAGTATTTGTTATATAGTTGACAGTATATATGTTTCTGTTCAGAAATGTCATTCCAATGAGTGAGACAGAGTTACCACAGCTATACAAATGCTTCTTAGTTATATTTTTCTTCCCAGTGATGTAGGTGATAGTCCTTCAAAGCTACAACATTATCTTGCATGCATCTTGACTTGGATGTAGGAAAGTAGACTAAAACTCAAATCCTTCACAATAAAGACTCTTGTGGTATCTGCAAACCCTCCAGGTCTCCATATTTTTATTTATTGACATTTAATTACTGGCAAAGTCCAACTGGATAGAAGCCCATTTTCAGTGGAGGCACGGGGAGAAAAGTTCCAAATTATTACAAAACATTTTAAAAACAATAATTTTACAATCTTCAAAAATAAAACAAAAACATCTGCAGTTTAAATACCTATGACAAATTACACATAATATAAAAACATTGGTTAAGAATTGATACAAGGTATATGGTAATCATTTCATAATAATTATAGAAATTTTAGACAGTTTGTGGAGAAATTAAAGGTAAATAACTCTAATGCAAATAAGAATTGCAATATGAACTGGGGAAAAACAGGCTTATGGTATATTTAGAGAGAAAGTCAGGGAACAGAATTAGATAGCAATAAAGAAGTAAATGAAGAAGGGAGAGTAAGGAGGTATAAGGAATGAAATGGTACTTTCTCATATTTAGGGATATAGTTTATCCTGGTTTCCAGGCTTCTATGCCTTAACCTGATTCTTTTTAAAGTAACAATAAGCTATAGGTTATAGATTGGTATTTGATCATCAACTGATACGACACTCAAGCATAATGTTTTCATCTAAGTAATTTCATCAAAGTCTTTCAAATGTGTTCCATGAATCATCTACTAGGCCTACTGTGCAATGCCCTTTATATAGGACTTCCTTACACTGATTGCATGCAATATCAGCTAATAGAGAACTCTACAGTCAGACTTCTGTTCAGAGTTTCAGAGTTTGACTATATCACTCCTTTTGTAAGAAGGTTGCACTTTCTCCATACTTCATTGGAAATTAAGTAGAATATGAGGATTTTAACCTACCTCGCCTTGTACAGTTTGTATCTCACCTATTTTAAGGTGCTTCTGATTCCCTTTTACACAGCTTATTTGGTTGTCAAGGTTCCATAATGATTCCTAGCATGTGACTGGAAATATCATGCATTATTGCTTTACCAAGCAGGTCCCAGCCTGTGAAACTCACTAACCTCCCATCTTTGGCACAGCTCTCCTATCAAATGCTTTAAGAGATCCCAAAAGACCTTCTTACCACAGTGTTCTATCTTGATTTGATGCTTCGTTCACTTCGATTGCATTGCTTCATTGCTACATGGTTATTCTACTGTTATTACTATTTTATAATGTTCTTTGGCTGGACAGCATAAAATTTAGATTGTATGATAAACAGATTGATATATTCACTGACAGATAGATAGCTAGCTAGATAGATAGATAGATAGATAGATGGATAGATAGATAGATAGATAGATAGATAGATAGATAGATAGATAGATAGATAGATAGATAGATAGATGGATAGATAGATAGATAGATAGATAGATAGATAGATAGATAGATAGATAGATAGATGGATAGATGGATAGATGATAGATAGATAAATAGATGGATAGATATATAGATACATAGATAGATAGATAGACAGATAGATGGATATATAGATAGATAGACAGACAGATAGATAGATAAGATTGCTTGAATGAGTGATTAATTGAATGATTGACTAGCACAGGTTGACATGAAAGTCAAGCATGGGATATGGAGAATAAATATAAAGAATAATAAGGTCTTAGAACAGAGCTATGTGGGTCTCCTCCATGGGGTTCTGTTGCTCAGCATTTTTTTTTAAAATAACTCTGCATAATTACACTATTGGGTTAATTTTCACTATTCAGTTGCATATTCAGGCATAGATGCAGTACAAGACTAGAATTTATGGTTCCTCTATCATCTCCCTATATTTATTTCTTTTTTTTCTTTTTTTATGCCACACTGCCTACCAGTCATCAACTCCCCATAATCAATTAGCCCAATCATTCCTCACTGTTTGAGAGCTATTTCTACCCCATTTATTCCTTGTGAGTTAAGAGGTGATCTTGGTGCCATCATTCTGGCAGCCATTAGGCCCATTTTTTGTGAATGGAGTCTAACCCCACCCACTGATGGTGATATGTACCCCACAGTTCCAAAGTGGGACCACCTATGCCCCCTAATACAGAAGAGTGCTTACTCCTTGACACACTTCCACAAGGGCTACCCCAATAGCTTGGATGGCTTGGGCAGATCTCATCTATATCCCACCCACTTGGGCCTGGTCTTGGGGAAACAGCCTATGCCACATCCCCTGTAGCAACAGGCCACCACAGGGGGAGGGACTAATGCAACCTTCCCTCCCTCCCAGGTGAAAGTGCCAGCATATGTTGTGCATCTCTCGCCATCCCTTCCCTGACTCTTCCAACTTCCTGAGCCGCTAATCAGTCTCGAGTCATTATTCTCTTATTACATTTAGGAATAAAATAATTGGAGAACATCCTTGTGAATTGTATGTCTTTTCACTTGGTTCCTAGGTGTTAATAGTCACTTTGTTAACTGTATAGACCCCAGACAGCCAACCTATGTCACCTTTTGCGAGGAAGAAGCGCAAAAACATGTGGCTCCTTTTCTGCCTTAATTTTCAATGTCATACCAATAAAAATTACAAAATGTTTATCCCTGTTCCCAGAACTGGGTTTTTAGAACAAATGCAGTCATAGTACCCTCAGTTATCACCCTCACTTATCATTTTCCTCTTTTATTACCTCCTCCTTAAGTTAACACAAGTGCTGCGTTCACTCTCATTGCCAATAAAAACTAAGGTGTTTTATGAGCAACATCAACTCCATGCACCCTAAAATTTAGCAATTTTAATCACATTAAATGTCTTACTGCAAAGAAATTTCTAGATCTAGCATTGCAGAAGTAGTTGAGCTGACTGAATGAAAGAGGACTTAGAATCAGCTTGAACAGAAATGTTCTAAACATGCTTCACAGCAGAATGCTTACCCTTCACAATTTGTACTATCTCAGGTTATCCCATGACTAACCAAGATAACTATGAAGTATAAAAATGTAGATATTCCCTTCATACGGTTGTATATAGATATATTGTTCCTGAGACTTTATTTTTTTTCAAGTCAAGCACTCTATATGTTCTTTTAGCAACTCACTTTTCTAAGTTTTTTAATCAGTATTATCTTATAGCATTTCTGCTAAAGGTAGGTGTTTGAATTACCTATCAGTTAAATAATGTAATAGATTTCTAGATTTTCAGTTATTGCCAGAATTTCTCTTTGACTGATTCAGAGGTTATGTTCAATAAGTCTGTTCACTCTCTACATTAATCTGCAACACCCATGACAGTGCCACCACTAGACTAAGTTGAGCCTCTACCATTATGAAGTCTTATTCTGCACTATATTTGAACCCATGTCTTCCTGCCAGTTCTGGAAAGTCTGACCTTCACATTGATAACACCTGTCCAACCTGTAACGCTCTAGTCAGCCAACTTATGTCACCTTTTGCAAAGAAGAAGTTAAGCTCATAAAATCTCATACCAGTAAGCTAAACAAAGTACCTTTCCTGACACAGTATGAACCAAGGAAGTAATACTATTAGTATACATGATATGTATATATATATTTATATATATATATGTGTGTGTGTGTGTGTCTGTGTGTTCATGTCATGTGCTCAGCAGGTAAACGTAGTCTGTTACTAATCAATAAATAGGCTGGAAGAAACCAAACTATTTTGTTGGTGGGATTGAGTGAGGCATGTATAAAACTTTACTGGTCACTTAAGTATTATTAGTAGCTGTAGCAATGCATGCTATCTAGTGGTAGCCTAAATTACCCACAGTGGTGATAATATGGGCATCCTAAATACCATGACCTACCAGCAAAACAGCAGTGGTCATCCATTGCTTACATGAAACAATTTTTGGGTTTCTATATTTAATTTCATGCATGATATGGAAAGGTCACAGTGCATAACCCTGGGTTGACTAACATGAAAGAATGTTTGCTAACTTACATTATAGAGCTCCCACTATACATCTTTCTGCAAAAATCCTAACAGGTAAGACAATGTGTAGACACCAAAGATCTACATTTGAATTACGCTGTTGCCTCTTAAACTGTACACCTGAATAAACCACTCAACCTTTTTAGTTCTATTGTGTTTTTTATCCTTTTACTAGATCAGTGATTAATAATCCATGTTCTACATCATTACTGTTAGCAATGCTTTGACTGCAAATGTAAGGCTCAGTTTTATTTATTTATTTTTTTTACATTATCTCTGTAAATGGCAGCATAACGCAAATACATAATACTATAATTGCTTTACCCAAGACTAAGTTAGCTGAAAATGTTCAGTTTGTTTGCCACATGCAAACTCTTGGCAAAGTTATCGTTTCTGCGCTTAGCTAAACTCCAGCCGGCAGATGTCCTGTTTGTGTTTCATTAGTCCACCAGCCTTTCAGAGGCTGTCGACCCCTGCACTAAGCAATATTTACTTAGCTCAGGCCAATTCCCTCACCAGCTGGTCTGGGAGCTGCTCCACTCAGACCATAGCTGTCTCCGCTGTCAGCCCTTTCCAGTCAACTGGACAGCTCAATCAGTAGAAAATAATATGAAGTGTGTCTGCTAGGGAAGCATAGCCAGAATGCCTTCTACCTGATTTGACAACAAATCTCTAAAGAAAGCAAAACCTTCTGTTTTTCAGGTGTGATTTTATTTTTATCATTGGGGAGGCATGGTTCAGATTAAGACATGAAGCTGTGGTAGAAAGCCAAAAACTTCGAGGGGGTTGGGCAATGAAGCAGAAAAGCTTCTTCTCTGCAAGAAGAAAATGCACATGCTCTTCAAGAGTTGCACATGCATTCAGAGCATCCCAGGGTCCTGAATATGTGAATGTGATTTCATGAAGAAATGAGATTGAGGCCTCAATTCCACACATTTTAAATAAAGTTACTTTCCTTAAGATTTAAAATAGGAGCAGTCTTATCTCTGTAATTTCTTAAAGAACAGAGCCTGTTTTCCAAATGTGCAGCTGTTGACAATTCTCACCACCCTTATTTAAATGAATAGTTTGCCTTTTGTTTGCAGTAGCACAGCAGTTTTTAAGTTATTTATAGTTTCCGTTTTCCTGGGGATCTGATGGTTGCATGTATGGGAATGGATGTGTGTGTTAAACACAGAAAAGAAAAGAAATGTGAGTGCATCTTTAGCAGCAGTGAAATGTATTATCCGTGGTAGGTTTAGTGCATCTGTTCTATCTGAAGCCTTACAAAAAAGTATTGTAACCCTTGTGCACCACATCATCCATTCATGCACAATGCATGTTTAACGCACTTGCTGAACCTTTGAACTTTCATGGAAACGTTGTTATCCAGTCGGCACAAATGGACAATCATTTGCAACATAATTGCAGTGTGAAACAATAATCAAGAAAAAGGTGCTGTGCATCAGTGAAAGCAATTTACTGATTCAAGGGGGTCTGTAATACAGCTGAGGCTGCAATGTCCCCAAGTACCCTCTAGTAGTTGCCATAGGTGCAGTCTAGTCACATAAAACATAAAGTTAAATTTAGGCTGTCTCATTTAGTGTGATATACAGAATTTACAATCTAGAGTGTAATCTGTTGTGATGAGAAATGCATGACAGTCTCTGCATTGAGAGAACAGTTCAAATTAGCTTGTTTAAGGTATCTGCTCTTTTCAGTGCATGCATATAGTTAAAAAGGAATCAGAATACAGAATGCAAAAAAGGAAATTTCATTCACTGCCCCTTCACATACAGGAGAGTCATCTCTGACACTTGGAAGTATTCCCAATACTCAAAAGTAGGTCCATGCTGAGCAAGGATGAGGAAGATATGCAATGCAAAGTGGAGTGGCTATAACAGACACAAGGAGAGAGTGAGTGGGCAGGATCTTCAGCACATGATTTTGTATAGTCCTGTTCTCTAGCAGTGTAGTTCAAGAGTTGTCAATGAGCTCCATTCTGTAGTCCCAAGTTTGAATCCTAGTAGCTCCACTTGCATATTGTGTAACTTTGAGCAAGTCATTTGTCAGACAGTGCATCTGGTTCAGCCTGTAATGATATACTTGTTCTCAGTGGACCTAGTGTGTTTAAAACATGAATAAAGTAGAAAATAGTATTCCAGATCATGCCTTCATCTGTTCTGATGACTCAGGCACTGCAGGAATGCAGGACATGATGGACAAGGCAAACGGGCAACAGTCAGGTTAACAAGGTAATGTTAATCTGAATGTTAGACTGAATAGTTAGATATGCAAGTAATAGGTATGTTCACAATGTTAGGATAGGGTCAACTAACAATATCTTCCTAGGTTACATTTTACTCCATTGTAGAGTTTTAATTACAAGAAAGTCATTAAATGTATTCAAATAAGTTAACGCAAATTTTGATAGTAAAACGTATTGCAAAATAAAGATACAGTCTATTGCAACATTGATGGAAAATGTAGTGAAATGTTATCAAATAATCACCATTACTAGTTTGATTGGACCATATTTCTTCACACAGTAGACCCCCTCTTATCCAACCTCCCTTTAACTGGACTCTTCTTTAACTGGCCATCAAATTTCTGCCATAGCCCTAGCAGCACACAACAGAGAAGAACAACAATTCCACCTTCTCCGGGATAAATAATGACAGATATCTGAGTTTTAGACTTCACATTCTTTAGAAAAATGCATACTAACACACCTCCTGTTATTCTAGCTGGTTTATAACCTATAAATGCTGTTCTGTATGCATTTTCTGATTAACCAGCCATTCGTTTTGTCCAGCCTAAGGTTCGGTCCCAGTGACCGGATAAAAGGGAGTCTACTGTACAGATGTCAACTCAACAATGTCTGTAAGGCCAAGATGGAGAACATGCTGCTTTTGCTGATGTAACAAAGGCTGGCAGTTTCAAACAACAGCATTTTGTTTGCAGTGTACTCAAATGATTAGTGCTATAAGCTGCCTACGAAATTCATCCTGTAGTCCCGTGTTTGATTCTCTTTAGCTGCAAATGTATATATGATTTTAAGGAAGCCACTTAACCAGATCAGTGTTGCCAGGTTCGCCCTGAAAATAGGTGCTTGTATCCAGTGAGATCACCAGGTTTATTTATTTAACATTTGTTGACCGGGAAAGTCCGACTAGGTTCCACAGATCCTCTTTTCAGTGGAGGCCCGGGGAGAAATGCTCCAGAAGCATGTCTTTAGAATGTGGAAGGAAACCGGAGTACCCGGAGGAAACACACGCGAACGCAGGGAGAACATGCAAACTCCACACAGAAGGCACCCCAGCCGAGAATCGAACCAGAGAACCTCTTGCTGTGAGGCGACAGCATTAACTGCTGCACCACTGTGCCGCCCTAGGTAACAAGCAAATAAAGAATTGGTAAGGTAGTGCTGGTAGATGCAGTACTGAAATTGCACAGATGAGCCATCAGATGAAAAATCACATCCTTTTACCTAGGCAGCCACAGCAGGTCAAAATGTTGGTGCTGTGTTGTGTTTTGTAGGAGTATGACATGACCTGCTGGTCAAAGGCCCAAAACTGTTCACAGCTCCTCAGGGTTCAGCAAATAATTTCTCCAGGTTTCAGATGGAAGTGGTATAAAGGCAGGTATGTGCATGTGATACTGTTCTACAATAGGATGGCTATAACATGAGATATTTAGGTGCATGTTTTTTAAATCCTGTTTCACTATCATCAGCTTTATTGAAAGCACAACATTTCAACAAATTCAACTGTTGTACTTCTACTTTTTCTGAGCGATGTCTGCCTCAGTATCAGACGGACACATACGTAAAAGATGGTGTACGGGGATGTTATGGTGAAAAAAACTAAAACTGAGAAATACAAGTGCCATTTCAACACATCTTGTCAGAATGCCAGTCAACCAAACAGACTCACAACCACAAACAACATGTTTTATAGTTTCCCAGAATGCCACTCAACTGAAAAGACTCACAAGCAGAAACAACGTGTTCTATAGTTTACCAGAATGGACCAACAATCAGAAACTATCAGAAACTATGTGTTTTGTGTAAGGGCTCCCCTGCCTTGAAGAGGGAAAAGTACTCCACCTCTCCTTCTAATATAATTAACTTACATGTTAATACATCATGTAGCACCAATAGAAGAATACAAAGTCAAGTGCTTTTCACCAAGGTATGTTTAACAAATCATGTTTTGTATAAGTCTTAGAAAAAATATGTGCTCTGTGCACACAACATAGTCTATCTTTTCATATTTTGTAGTTTAAGTATTACAATTTAGGCACCTTTTCTGAGGGGTAGTTCAGAAACATTTGAATCAATAAAATGTTCATAATAGTCTAATTCCTTGGCACAGAAGGATGGAACCCTAACTATGAATCAGATGACAGGGTTTCAGTTAGTGGCCCCAGCACTGGAGGAGCCAAACAGGAAGGGGAGTGATCTGCTCATGTCCCCCCAGGAGATTATGGAGGGTGTGTGCACTCAGAGGAACACAAAGTAAAAGTAAAACAACAGCATTAGTGCAGTAACAAGTCTGTTACTAATAAGGGAAGACTAGCAAAACAAAAAAGTAACCAGAACCATGAGCAGGGATAAACAGTAGTTAATTCAAAAAAATCGAAGTCCACAACTTACTTGAAGAGTCACTTTCTTAAAAGTAATAGTTTATTCCAAGAGTTAGAATTGCTTATTCCACAAGTTTAAAATCCACAATGTACTTAAAAAGTTGCTGCTTATTCCACAAGTTTAAATCTTTTTAAAAGCACATTGTTCATTCACTTTCAGTTGCTTCAACTGGTGTGTGCATGTGGGAATAGAGCTTTAGCAAAAAAGCTCAAACTAGCCTGATGGCTGAATGATGGCTGCTGCCAGTCAATCCTCACTGTGGTGATGGGTACAGAATGGAAAGGAGGAGTCTGATTATTGACAGGCAGTGAGGACAAATAGGGGAAAAGAAATATCCCTATCTGAATTACATTGTTACCCAATGATTATGTTAATTCACTGTACAAGACTTTTGGTCCTACTGGAAGGTGTGTCAGCCATAACCATGCATCCATCATAAATATAGAGGCTTCCAATGCAAGGGCATCTCCACTGGAGTAAGGAGAGACCTTAATCTTCCCACTCCAAGCCCCCATCTATAGTGGAATCTTCCCACTCCAAGGCCCCATCTATAGGTGGAATGAACAATGACCTGTAAAAGGATATTCTACAAACTCGTCTAAGAATCTTCACCTTGCCATGTATAATGGATAGACTGTGATCCTCTACAGACATAATTCCTTGAATTAGAACCCAGATCAAGGGCCACGGACACAAAATAAGGTGTTTGAATTGCTTGATATTCCTGAATCCTTTAAAACCACTTGCTTCTTTACATTTAGACAGGTAATTTTAAATAGCAAAGATATATAAAACAAAAGCAATGCTAATCTATCCAGATTGAGTAAGCTAACTAATATATAAATACTACCCTATAATTTATACCCATCCGTCCTTGCACTGTTGGTTCACCTGCACTTTTATACTTTCATGCTGTTGTTACAGTGGTGTCTCAATCTAGTGACTTACTTGGCAGACATAGTTATTTATTTCCCTAAATAGCTTCTACTTTTGTTCTACAACACTATTACTTATCAGGAAATACTATTTTACAGGATTGGGGCATATCTGTACTCTTCAGACATACTTTCTGCGGTATCTGCAGTGTCTGTTAAAAGCATGGCTTTTTGTGATCTCTTTTTTCCAATCAGCCTTACTGACATCTTGGGCCTGTTCCGACATGCTGATCTTCAGTACTCTAGATAACTTGCCACATTCCATTCTTAAACTAAGCATCTTTCATGAGTTACAACTTCTTCACACTTGGATTCATTTTAGCAAACTAAACGAGCCAGAAGACTTGTGAAAATATCATAGTGTGGTTGGTTGGCACTGGGATTTTTTTGCGGCTTTTCACAAATGTCAAACATAAACAGATCTCCCATCCTTGAAAATCTTGACTGTTGCACTGCAAACTTCATTCTTAACTATATTTCCTTCACAAATGTTCCTGTGGCTTTGAAACTCATCAAACTGAGGGTAACTCAAAATCATCCTGACTAGCAGCTCTGATTTCCATTCCTCTTGGAAAAATATTTATAAATCTCAAATTTGTACCATCCGAGTTTTGGAAAAACATGGAAATGTGATGGAATTTAGCATTTTTTGCCACTGCACTCATTCACAGCAACTGTATTTCTTCTCTTATTTACTACTTATAATAATGTCAGTTTGCTTTGTTGCTCTACTTGTACATAGAAAACATTGTGTATATCAAGATGCACCAAGAATTGTAATGAAATCACAGTAATGACTGGAAATTACACACAAAAGCAAAGATATTATTCCTAAATTTCATCCCCTAAAAATCTTATCTGTACCAGTGATATGACCCCATTTGACAAAAGAATTATTACACCCTACCACCACCACTAGGCCCTTTGGTGCAGAGGAATAAACCCCTGATTATACCCCAGGTGACCTGTATTTGACTAGAGGCATGGATTGGATGGGGCCAGGTGGGGCAGGATGGGAATGAGTGACCAACATCCGCTCTTCTATTCTGGGAGAAAGAGGCAGCCTGGTACACAGCAACAGCAGCAGCATGAAGAACCTGGGCAGGTTCCACATTGCAGAGGGTGTGCTGCTTGGTCAGGAGGTGGTGTGTGTGCCTGCACCTCTGATGGTAGCAATAGCAGAGCTTGCATAGCTGCTCTGGGAGGGGTCAGTTAGCACAAACTCACTCTCTGGCTGCAGTATGATGCTGCACCAGCTTCCTTGGTCTCCTTAACTGCCTCAGATCTGGGTCAGATACAGACCAGAGGAGGCTAAGGCTGGTCTGCTAGAGCTGGTGAATGAGGAAAAGAGGTAATGCCAGCTGATGTTCAGTTGCTGGGAGTTAAAAATAAGAATGATTATACCCCCTTAACTCTTTACATCTTCAATACTACTTTACTATGGGAAAAAGCTAACCGTAACTATAGGGCTCAACCCCCAAACCCTAAAAGCCTTATCGTCCTAGAATATATATATATATATATATATATATATATATATATATATATATATATATATAGTTATATATATAAATAATTCAAAACCATCCTTAACTTATTCTGACCATTTTTGAGTCAGTGGACATCCCGTTACATCAAAATCTGTGTATTGGCTGTATATTATTCCTTGCATATGGTTGCACTGGTGCAATACATTATTAGTCGTACTGATTCTGTGCTGATTACTGAATGCATAAACCATAACTGAGATAATCACTAACCCATAGTATATGGTACAGTCTGTATATATTCAAAGGTAGTTACTAGACATGCAGTCCAGGAGACCATTTAGGAGCCTAGCTCAAGTTCCCAATTGTCACAAAAGTACTGCCTGGTTAAGTGACTTGCTCAAAGTGACACAATAAGCACATGAAGACTGAGGGAATCAAACCCTGTACCACAGAAAGCAGCTCATTAACAGCTCCTAGCCTTAGTTCCTGTGCACCAGCTACCAGAAAAGAAAAAGATTCAAACCCTGTACCGTCAGCACTTGGTAGCAGAGTGCTAGCTCTTTGTGCCACCACTAGATATTTAGTGGATACGTTCAGTTTTACTTGATTTATTCAACATTAATTTTCAAATTTTGTTGTGGTATGTCTTCTTTTTGATATTCACCTTGTATGCCTGGGGATCATCTTTGAAAAGGAATCATTTTGGACCAGCCTACCTGGCCAGTAAACAAATTTCAAATTAAATAAATACATATTGTATACAGTGTCTCAGAAGTGGAAATTCCCTTGCACAAAGATTGAGTTGGATGAAAGTTAAAATGTGCAACTGGGGTAAACACAAAAGGCTAGTGTCTCTTTGGTTCTGTTTTTAATGTTTTTTTAGCAGTGTTAGACAGGAAAAGCTTGGTGTGAGGCCCAAGTGTTTCACACCTAAGGTATAATTTAGCAACACTCACATTTGGTTTATACGTGCAGTAGAATGAATCATACTGACTTAGCAAATTGGCCTGCAAAATGAAAGTCAAGAAAGCTCCTATCTCAGAGTGAATCTTTAACATGACTCCTTTTATATTTCTAACATCCATGGATAAAATGTAAGGAGGATATTGACCATACCTTAAACAATATCTTGTAATTGAAAATTAATCCTATATTAGTCCGAATCTATAGTAAACAGACCTTGATAAAGCAACTGTAAAATTTAAAACAGGGCATAGTATATTCACATGGATTATTTGATAGCTTGCTGATTCTATTTCCTAAACCTAGTACTCTGACTTTATTTTGACATAACAGCATAAGCTGTTATTGTATAATGTAGGACCAAAAGCTTGATATTTGCAGCATACTCTACAGTCCTGATAACATTGTGCTGCATTTATAAAATTGGTATTCATGATGGGCAACCACACCAACAGTTTGGGGCCTTTGAATACACTCTCTGCCATAAAGCCATTAAGGAACTTTCTTCTGCTTCAAGCAAGATTCCCTGGGAAAGTCAACACTCTCGATAAGGAGAGACTAATACTAACATTAATTATTGCTAGGTAGAACGATAGTCTGTTATCGTGAATCGGTAATGCAGAAAAGCTTTCAATGTGCAGCCTCTTTTAGTCTGCCCATGTTCAAAGCAGTACCGTTAAGGTGTCTGCTCACATTTGCATATTAAAATTATAACCAGCAGAACACATAAATTGCTCACACTGTTTCCCTCTACATTTTGTTTACATTGATGTCACTTGAAAATGTTTATGCTGTGTGCGTTTTTGCCTGCTGTAGTTTCTCTACTTCTTCTTCATGCTAATTTCTTGTGTGATCCATTTGTATTTCAGGTGTTGTTACTGAATTACTTCTGCTGTTTTTGCATATGTTACTTGCTGTTAGCATAAATACTTCTGCTCTTTGTACATATGCTTGGTGTCTCTCCCCTAATCGCATCTGTTCTTTGTACATATGTTTGGTCTTGCTACCCTAATTGCTTCTGTTCTTGATACACATTAGGTGTTGCAACCATAACTACTTCTGCTCTTTGAGCATAGGTTACTTGTTATTACCCTAATTACGTCTGTTCTTTGTACATATGACAGATGTTGTTAACCTAATTACTTTCTCCTGTTTGAATATATATATATATATATATTTATTTATGTAATTTATTGATTGATTGATTTTTGTTGAGCAGGGTAGTCAACAGGGCTATAGTAGACCGTTTTCAATGGAGGCCCATGGAGAAAAGCTTCAGTTACAAAATAGGCAGTTTTATACAACAGAGAAAAATGTAAAGTTAAATGTTATAATATGTAAATACACTAACTGAAAGCTATTTATACTAGAGAAAACCTACTGGGCAAGTTCATGACAAATTCATAGGTTCATAGGTTGGTACTAGACTATCGGCCCAAGGGCCTATACAAACCTAGCCATGACAATTCCCTGGATATTTCTTCCCACAATATTTACTTCCCTGGATCTCTGTCTAGCAGGGCAACTGACGTGATCCCCGGGGTGAATTTCCTATCTCCCATCCAATCATCAAGGCTCCTTTTGAAGAGGGCCAAGGAGGTGCTCTGCTTGACATGTATGGGCAGTCTATTCCAGAGTATGGGGAGTCTCTGGGTCAGGAACCTATCCCTCCAGCATGTTTTTTTCATTGTGATGACAAGGTTTTGATCCCTAGAGCATGTGGCTCTGAGGGATTGGGATTTATTTAATAGTATATAAAGTTAGGTTTAAAATGTAATACATAATTTTACAGTTATGGGCAGGAAAAATATGAGAGAAGAGGTATGGGAGATAAGAATAAAAAGAAGAGAGGAGGTGATGAATATGTGAGTAGTATGTATGTTTACTAGATGCCACTGAGATAACGAAAGTTGTAGTGAAGGTGAGGTAAATGTAGAAGGTAGTTAGCATGAACTGGAATTCTTCTGAAGGGAAAAATTTTTCATGGGTTGAATAAAGACAGTAAAATCTCAACCCCCAAACCCTAAAAGCCTTATTGTCTTGGAATATATATATATATATATATATATATATATATATATATATATATATATATATATAAAATTCAAAATCATCCTTAACTTATTCTGACCATCTTTGAGTCAGTGGACATCCTGTTACACCAAAAACTGTGCATTGGCTGTATATTATTCCTTGTATATGGTTGCACTGGTGCAATACATTATTAGTCGTATTGATTCTGTGCTGATTACTGAATGCATAAACCATAACTGAGATAATCACTAACCCTTAGTATATGTATTGGCAAAGGGGGTAAAACACAATATGAGATTTATATTGATAATTTGTTTGTTGAGGTATATAGAGGGTAATGTACATGTGTAAGGGCTGAGTTAGTCTTACCTTGGCAGGTTAAAGAACAGAGTCAAGTGTTTTTTAAAGCCGTGTTTTAGCAAGTGTTTCAATCTGGATAGGTTGGTTTGTTGTCTGGTGTCAGTAGGGATAGAATTCCAAGACGTTTTGGAGATATAATTTGAGTACAGGGACAGACAAGCAGAGTTGTGAGCTTCACTTATGGTTAAGAGGGACTAGTCCATAGATCTCAATGATTGTGCAGGTGTATATGGTTTCACTAAGACTTGCAGTATAGAAAGTTTTATGGATTGTAGATTGAATAATGAATAGTTGCTAACTGGGTGACATATGAATACTGTGAAAGTTCTACCAGCCTAATTGTCTTAAGGTTACACAGTGGTGGGATTTTACAGATTGGTTAGTGATAAAATTGGTTATCTTGTTATAGCATTGTTCAACTTTTGTGAAAATAATATACCACCAGGAACGGTCAACAAATAAAAAATAGATGAAGGTCAAGACTCCATTCACAGCTCCCACACAAGTATGCACTTACACATGAAATTCCAATAATTCCATTTATTGTTTAAAAACCAGCGTATTTGTAATGTAAAGCTTGTCCAAAAACATGAGTTAAGCGCTTTCATCTAACAATACGTAGACTTCATCAGAACACTCCATTATTACCATGATGGATTTAAATAATGCTTACCAGCCAGTCTGCTTCATTAATTCATTATTGTTCTGGTACTTCAATTACAAAATTAAAGTGCTCAGTGCATTCCAAACTTAGCGATTGCCCTTTCTATATACACTTCTATTCCTTCCTATTCTTTTTACAGTATTCTATACTATACTAACCTGCCAGAAGTGTATATGGAAAGGGCAATCGCTACTCTAATGGGCCTCCTGCATATCTGCAAAACAAACAGCACCAGAATTACCCATTCTAAAGACTTAAACCTTTCCTGCAATATAAATAGGACCTGCAGGAGAAATAGGTATGTTACATGTACCCCAGAGATTACCTCTTCTGTGGAACAGGCTCCCCATCCATGTGAAGCAGACTTCCTCCCTAATCCAATTCAGGTGTAACTTAGACAGCTGGATGGAGAACAGGAAATTCATCCCTGGTTTGGTACCTATGTCTCTAATGGATGCAGACAGCCTATAAATGGTTCATCTCCCAGACCCCTGCTTGTAAATGTTTCATCTCCCAAGCCCCTACTTACACTAACCAAGGTACCAGAACTTGTCAGATATTTGTGATATATGACTAGATTTAAAAAGACCCCACTGGTCAATAGCCTAGTACACACCTATGAGCCTATGAACCTTTCATATATGTTTGCCTGACTGTAAACCCAGCTCTGTCATTCCAAGCACACAAAGGCATTCTGGGAGATAATATACCTACACATAGGTTCATAGGTAGGTACTGGGCTATCTGCCCAAAGGCATATATTAGCCCAGCCACGTTGTGCGGTATTCACCACCCCTTTGGTTAGTTCCCTTGGCCCTTGATCTAGCAGCTAGTACTCTTGGCCCCTATCTAGTAGAGCTGTTGGTATGATCCCTGGTGTGAACTTTCTGTTACCCATCCATTCGTCAAAGTTCCTCTTGAAGAGTGATAATGAGGGGCTCTGCCTTATGTAGATCGGGACCTTGTTCCATAGCAAGGTATGTCTTTGCGAAGGGAATCTATCCCTCCAGCATGTTCTATTCATTGTTGTGCGGAGGTTTATATCCCTAGAGCATGTAGCTTGAGTAGATTTTGTTTTGTTAAGATGGAGCATTTTCAACAGTTCTGGGTTGGACATGGCTCTGTATGTTAGACAGAGATCGCCTCTGAGAAGACGGTATGCAACAGAGAAAAGTTTTTTCAGTCGTGCTGTATAGGGCAACTGTTTGAGGCCAGTAATCCTCTTAGTGAGGTACCTCTGTGGTCTCTCCAGCTGCTGGAGATGCCTAGCCAGGTACATTCCAATTGGTGCATTGTACTCAATAATGGGTCTGATGAGGGAAGAGTAGAGGGGCACCACTACATCCTTAGATCTTGTTATTGCTTGGAAAATATCAATTTTCTCATGCTTTAAGATCAAGATTGCTATTGGAGAATGTATCCCAGTACCTAAAACTAGGTATGGACTACCACATCTTACAGCATCTAGAATAAAAAATGTCCACTCATCAAATTATAGCAACCAAAATATTTTGCTTTATATTATTGACACCAAAGTCTATGCACAAGTGTACCATACTATGCAGTGGGGAATGTATCACAATGTATCTTGATGACTGGATGGGAAATAGGAAATTCACGCTGGGGATCACCTCTGTGGCTCTGCTCAACAGTGGCACAGGAAAATAATTTTCTTGGGTGGCAAAAGCCAGGGTACCTTTTTGGCTGGGCTTGTATAGGCCCCAGGACCGATAGCCTCGTACCTACCTATGAACCTATGAATACACAAAGGTGAACATATAGTATGCAAGGGGGAAATATCCTACTATGAGGGGTGGAGAATTTACCATACCATGCAGGATGAAATATGTAACACACTGTAGGAGAGAATAGTTCCCTGTATTGCACAAACTCAAATATTTGGAAATCTGTCCATACTAGCTGCAAACTCAAAACCAGAGATTATTACTATTCATTAAGGCCTACATAGAGTAGAGCTATCAACTTCCCAGACCAAAAAGTAGGAATAACAAATGAAACCCTGTCCTATGTGGTGTTCAATGTCTACTCTGAAGTGCCAGATAAATTACCACTCAGTTGTGAGTTTCCACAGTTCAAACCTGCTCTAAAACTGACCTGAGACATAGTGCACCTTGTAAGTTTTATGTCTTTACCCAGCTTAGTTAGGAAAAATTCTTCCTTCAAAATAGTCTTGATCCCTTATATGGGACATAAGAGCAATAGATTAAACCCTGAGCTGTTAATGAGATGATTCCTATGCCCAGGGTAAAGAGTTTGATTCTTTCCACCTTCACTCGCCTATTATGTGACTATGAATAAGTCACTTAAGCAGAAAGTGCACCTGAGTTGCCCCAGAAAATGAGCAAATCTGTCCTGTGGGTTTATATACCCAACAAATGGGTATAATTAAAAAACAGAAAACACCAGTATGGGAAATCTAGATTATAAAAAGCTTGAGAAACAAACCTATGAACCTATATACCTCTTCATTATCTAGGTTATCTCATGAATCCATTATAACTGTCTGAATCTTTATGATTACACAAATACCATGTGACTAAGTCAAACTATTTTGTACATGACAGTAACATGTAATGTTAAGATGTAATAAACTGCCTCATGCTGCATTGTCTAAGCTGTACGTTTGTGAATGACATTGAATTTACATGTAGACTGGATTGCTGACTGAATTTATTATGTATGGCATACTCACTTTTGTATGTGAAAATATGTTTATACTTTCTCATGTGAGAAGCTGGCATAACGGTTAATGTATTTACCTTGTAGACAGAAAATGTGGCATTTGATTCGTACATGGGGTAACTAGCTAAGTTTAAAATGGCCCATAAGGGCAGATAGCCTAGTACTAATCTATCAACCTAAAACGTGACTATGAAGAGGTCTTGCTGGACAGGTTACCTAGTTGGAAAACTAAAGAACAAACAGATGAATACATCAGTGGTTCCCATTTGCAACATTTGTTCATTATATTTACCTCTCCGAAGCTTGGCCACGTCAAGGTAAGCAGTATACACCATTCTCCCCCCATCCATTTCCTTGGTAACCTTTTAAAAAAAGTCCACCAGATTTAGTAGGCATAACCTTCCCCTGACAAAGCGAAACTGGGTTGGGTCCAGTGTCTGAAGGTTGCCTATGTCTTTGTTGATCATTTCATTGCATGACTTTGCATATTAGACTAATGGGTCTGTAGTTCGTGGGGTTGGGTGATGGTCCACCTTTGTGAAGTGGGTTAACCATTGCAAGTGCTCCATTCTCGTGGTACAAAGCCTGTTTTGAGGTTACAGTTGAAAAGTGACTCAAGTGGCCCTGATAGTTCATGTTTCAGGCTATTCAGGAAGTGTCCCAGGATGTTGTCAGGGCTCACTGAGAGTGTGCTCTTGGCCTTAGCAAACACTGCCAGGACCTGCACTGCGCTAATAATTGGGGGCTTATACTAGTAGGCTTTTCATGGCGGAAGTAGAGGGTGAAGTTTAACCTGAATTTTTCAGCCAGCAAATTCTCTATGTTGCTCTGCTCACTGAAGGTGGTACCACTAACCATCAGTTCAGCACACTTATGTGTGCAGCCTTTAAAGTTTCAGACATACCTGTAGAAAGCCTTGTGGTTGTCTTTAGTCTGTGAGACTATCTTACCTTGTAAATGGCCTTATTGGACTTAATTCATTTTCTTATTTTCCTGTTTAGATTAATTAAAAAGCTCCTATCATTATAGGAGTTGCTCTTCCTGATTTTAGACTTGAGTTTTTTCCTCTTGCAATATACCCTATTAAAGTTAGGATAACACCAGTATAGTTTGATTTTGAGTTTGTTTTGGGCTTCTTCTAGTAGGTACAGCAACCTCTATACAGCCATTCACATGGACGTGCAGGATCTCTGTTTGATTTGGAACAGTTGTTAATTGTTACAGGGTTTGCTGCGGTTACCAAGTTTATTTTTATTTTTAAGGAGACAGCTTTGTGATCCAACCCCACCAGTGAGGACGTGACACTGGAGGGAGGGGGAGCTCTGAGACAAAATGCAGTTCTCTGCAAGTATAGCAAGGTGCAAGGCTCAAAATGCAATACAGTCCCAAAGAAATTATCCAGCACCAAGTCGTGGAACATAAAATATTTATTGTAGATGTGGCTATGTGGCAGCACCCAGAAGAAGTGCAAAGCACAAAACTCAGTTTTACTGCCTTCATCAATGATAACAATACACTAACAAACTAATAGTATTTAAGCATAACATCACACCAATACTAATTTCCTATTGCTCTGTCAAAATTTGTCATTAATACCTGGTGGAAAAAGCCCTCCCAGCCTAATGATCCAGCTTTTCTCTTTTTGATTAAGTAAGTCTCCACTACAATTGCAGAACAATAAGAATTTAGTAATATTGCCAGCTGATAAAGGAGGGGCAGTGGTTGTAATGGATTGGAGCTATTATTATCAGGAAACTCAAAAACAACTTACTGATGGTAGATTTTATATGTGTATTCCGTTAGATCCAACTAACAAATTTAAAAGTGAGATTGAATCATTTTGCAATATGGCTTTGGATGATAGCACAATTGACAAATCAACTTTACATCATCTTATGGTGTCTGATCCAAAGCAGCAATATTTATATCTCCTTCCCAAGATACATAAAGATCTATGGGAGTCCCCTGGTAGGCCAATTGTCTCAGACAGGGGCTCTCTTATGGAACCTCTTTCGGTATATTTTACTAAATATCTACAACCCTTATTAGGCTTGGTAAGATCACGCTTAAAGGATACCACTCAATTTCTAAAGATTATTTCTGAGATGCAATTGGAGCCGGGTTGGTTACTCTGCACTATGGATGTTACATCATTGTATACAAATATTCCACATTGGATGGGCCTATTAGCATTACAATATTGGTTAGAGAAGGCTGATTTATATTCACCTGGTGTCAGTACATTCCTTGTGTGTCTTGCTGAACACATTTTAATAAAGAATGTTTTCTTCTTTCATGCTGAATGTTATTGGCAGGTGAAGGGTACTGCTATGGGGCATCTTTTGCTCCTGTATATGCAGACCTCTTCATGGGCTATTTGGAGGAACAATTAATTTATGATGTTAGCCATAATCTGTACTTAGTGGAAATAGATATTTGGCGTCGATATTTTGAAGACTGTTGGATGGTGTGGAGGGCATACCAGACTTATTTATTAGAATTTATGACATATCTCAATGAGAACAAGTGGAGGATTGAATTTACACTTCACTGTGATCCCTCCAGGATTAACGTTTTGGATGTTACCATCTCTAGAAATCTGGATGGCACTCTTGAAAGTCAGGTCTATCATAAACATCCTAAATATAATAGCCTTCTACATTGCAACAGTCTTCAACCAAGACATATAATTTAAAATATCCCCAAGTCACAGTTTTTGCACATTAGACATATTTGCTCTTCTGATACCACCTATGAATATTATAAGAATGATCTAACCAATAGATTTTATACCAGGGGCTACCCACATGGGAGTGTTACTATTGCTAGTAGCTGGGCGTCATCTCAGGTTAGATCCTCCCTGTTAGAATATTGTGCGTTTGTATCTGATGGTAAGCAAAATGTGTGTTTTGTGACCACTTTTGTTCACAATACTAATGTCCTTAGGGAGATAATTAATTGACATTGGAATATTCTCATGGCTGACCATTCTCTTTCACAAATACTTAAATCCAGGTGTCTTTTTTCATATTGAAGGGGAGAACTCTGGGTTCATATTTCAGTCATTTTAAACATCATAGAGGTGTTATTATGGGTAAATAACTTACTATGACTGGGGATCTACTTGTCGGTACTTTCCCTTGTGGACATTATTCACAATAGAAACATATTATGACATCTAAATATTTTTCCAGCAATAACACAGCCAAGGTTTATGATTTAAAATTTTTTGCCAATTGTAGTAGTGATTGGTTGATCTATCTTGCCTCTTGCTCTTGCTCAGCCTTTTATATCAGACAGACATCCAGATCTTTGCGTATACGGGTCTTGGAACACATGAGTGATATTAGAAATAAAAGGGAATCACATGCTCTTTACAGACATTCCCTTGCTCACAAAACTGGCAATTTTAAGTTTTTGGTTATTGACCATATTATGTGGGATAGAAGTGACAAAATGTGCTGGCATTCCTTACTTAATTAAAAAGAGAAAAGCTGGATCATTAGGCTGGGAGGTCTTTTTCCTACCAGGTATTAATAACAAATGTTGACAGACCAATAGGAAATTAGTATTGGTGTGATGTTATGCTTAAATACTATTAGTTTGTTGGTGTATTGTTATCACTGACGAAGGCAGTAACACTGCTGAAACCGGTCTGAGTTTTGTGCTTTGCACTTTTTTTGAATGTCTATATTCTCCAGAGTAAGGAGAGCTTGTAGGGTGTGGAGTTTCTCTTTTAAGCTCCTAACATTGAGCAGTAACATCTTTAGATTTATTTGGGTTTTATTTGCTATATCAGCAAGTTTCTCAATTTGGCATTGCCTAATAAAGGCTCTAAAGGGGTGGATATAGTTTTAGCCAATATTTGGAAGCCTAGGAGGAGACAGGTACAGACCATCCTTTGCAAAGCAGTGGTGTAGCAGTTACCGTTGTCACCTCACAGCAAGAGGTTCTCTGGTTTGATTCCTGGTTGGGGTGCCTTCTGTGTGGAGTCTGCATGGCCTCCTATGTTTGTGTGGGTTTTCTCTAAGTGCTCCAGTTTCCTTCTACATTCCAAAAACATACGGTAGGTAGATTGGACACTCTAAATTGGTCCTACGTGTGTGTGTGTGGGGGGGGGGGCGTGTGTGCAAGTGTGTGGTGCATCCTCTGTGGAAGGTTGTGCCTTAGGCTAGCAACCCGATCCCATGATACCTGTACTTGCTATGAAAACAAAGAGCCCTGAGGGATGTTCATTGCCTGATGTGCTGAATACACTGGAGCAAATCCAGGATCCAGGGACCTTTAAAATGATTTAAAGGGAAAATCAACAAGTAAAGCAAAAATAACACAGTAGCACTCTAAAACAGTAACAGTTAACTGAAGTGCAAAACAATAAAATGCAGCTCTTATCTGCCAAAAATGGAGCAGGATTAAGTCAGAACCCCCTCAGAGTGTGGTGAGGGTGCCAAGCAAATGGGAACGTCAGAAAAATGAGCAGGAGACAATATGTACTAAAGAAGGTTTACTCAAGAGCAATACTGCTGGGTTGGGCAGTCAGTATTATGAATCTATTTATTTATTTTATTTTATTTTACATTTGTTGACCGGGAAAGTCCGACTGGACACAGGTCCATTTTCAGCGGAGGCCCGGGGAGAAAAGCTCCACTTAAAAACAACCTAACAAATAACAATTTTATGAATTGCAACACTTTCTCCTAAATGCATATAATATTATACAAGAACATATTTTACATTTCTTCACAGATATATGCATAGATACAATTATTGTATTCCAGAAGCATACCACTTGTATGTAGGTAAATGTTTAACTGTCTTCAGAGATGAATAAGTAGATACGAACAGAATAGAACATCGTTAGTTAAGAATTAATATACAGAGGTTAGGCAGTATTAGGTGATCCTTGGTAGAATCATTGTATCACTGCAAATGTAGTGGATTAGCCTGGGGAGTCACATGGGCATAGCCAGTTGTTAAAGTAGTGGGTTTTGAGTAGTTTTATAAATTGTGGAGCAGAACCTGTAGAAGTTATGTGTTTTGGAAGTGAGTTCCAGACGTTTGCTATAGAGCAGGCAAAAATAGATTTGCCAGCCTCATTCCTATGTTTGATGACATTTATGTGATTTTGGTCTGTTGACCTTAAGGCTCGGTGGTGGTGTAGGGTTGTATTAGGTCTTGTAAAATGGGGATTTTAATTGGGAGGTAATATAGTTTGTGGGCTTTGGAGAGTTGAGTGGTAAGAAGTAATTGAGGCAGCTCAAGCCAGCTGAGCTGTTTGAGGGAAAGACAGTGGTGGGCTCTATTAGAGGCACCTGTGGCAAATTTGGCAGTCTTGTTGTAACAAGATGCCATTTTGCTTTGTTCGCTGTGGCGAAGATTAGTCAGGATTGGTGAGGCATACAGTAGGGTAGATAATAGGTGGGTTCTGGCAATGGTGGCTTTGGTATAATTGGTCATGAATTGCTTATTCCTATACAAGAGACCTAGCTTTTTGTGAACTTTTTTGATTGTTTGGGCTATGTGTATATCAAATTTGAGTTTGTTATCGATTACTACTCCTAGGAGTTTAGTGTGTGCTGTTGGGGTGATTGAGGTATTGTCCTTGGAGTTAATGATGAAGTCATTCAGTGCAGTGGATCTACCTGGGCTGAAGAGAATTAGTTTTGTTTTTTTGGGATTGAGTAAAAGTTTTATGGTAGAAAACCATGCTTCAGCCAGAGTGAAGCTGTGTTGTGTTATTGTTTGTAGCTTGCTTAGGGTAGGGGCAGCACAAATGATAGTAGTGTCATCAGCATATTGCACAATAGAGGCAGAAGGAGAGGAAGCAGCTATCTGATTTGTAAATATGGAGAATAGTAAGGGACCAAGACTGGAGCCTTGAGGGACTCCAATAGATACAGGTAGAAGGGAGGATAGTTGGTCCTGCCATAGAACTGCTTGCTGTCGGCTTGATAAATAGCTGCTGAACTATGATATAGTGACGGAGTTTAGGTTGAGGGTAGATAGAGTTTTGAGAAGCATACTGTGGTTGGCCATGTCAAAGGCCTTGGATAAGTCTAAGAAAACAGAGGATACAAAAAGTCTGTTGTTTCTGTGGTTGTTGATTATGTTGGTATAGGATAATAGGGCTGTTGTGGTACTATGGGAGGGACGAAATCCATGTTGTGATGCTGATATAAGGTTATTTTCTAGAAGGTATTGCATTAGTTGTGTGGGCGGCCATGGTGGTGCAGCGGTTAGCATTGCCGCCTCACAGCAAGAGGTTCCCCGGTTCGATTCTCGGCTGGGGTGCCTTTTGTGTGGAGTCTGCATGTCCTCCCTGTGGTCGCGTGAGTTTCCTCCGGGTGCTCCGGTTTCCTCCCACATCAAAAAGACATGCAGTAGGTGGATTGGACACTCTAAAGTGGCCCTAGGTGTGAGTGTGTGTGCCTTCTGTGGAAGGTTGGGTGCCGGGCTGGCAACTCAACACCGTAAAAACTCTACTGCCAATCATGAGAGGACAGATGATCCGTTGTGGCGACCCCTAACCGGGAAAAGCTGAAAGAAGAAGAAGAATTGCATTAGTTGCGTATGTACTACTCTTTCAAGTATTTTTGATAGGGGTGATAAAATTGCAATTGGCCGGTTGTTGGTGAGCTCAAGGGAGTTTCCACCTTTGTGGAGTGGAATAATATGAGATATTTTCCAGAGGTTAGGTACTTTATATTCAGATATGGATCTGTTAATGAGGATAGACACAGGGTAAGATATGGCATCAGCTGATAGTTTAAGGAAATCAGCGGGAAGTTTATCAGCAGCCAGTGTGGTAGGTTTCAATTTCTTGAGGAGTTTAGTAATGAGTTGTGTGGGTGCTGGGGAGAAGGAGAAGCGTGGGGGAGGTTGTTTTGTAATAGGGGTAGTAGGGGTTGGTGAAGGAGTGGGAATGGTGGTGCTATTTAGGGTGTTGGATAAGGCTAGGACTGTTTTGGTGAAGAATTTGTTGAATTGGGTAGGGATGTCCTCAGCGTCGGTTGGTACTATGGGTGTGGGAGTGCTGGTTTTACCTGGGTGCAGTAATCTATTTATTGAGGACCAGAATTTCTGAGGGTTGTGTGTGTGTTTGTCTTGCAAGGTTTTATAGTAACTGGTTTTATCGAGTTTTATAAATTTTTTGGTCTTGTTCCAGAGTGCTAAGAAGATTTGTTTTGTGGTGGTGGTTTTAAGTTTATGAAATTGAGCCCAGGCTCTGTCTCTATTATTCATTATGGTTCTGGTTTCTTTTGTTAGCCAAGGGGCACAGTTAGTTTTAACTCTGATGGTACGGGCTGGTGCATGACGGTTTAGGATTTTGAGAAAGGTTGAGTTAAAGTAGTCTACTGCCTCATCTAGGGGTAGGTGTTTAAGGGGAGACCAGTCACAGTGTTTTAGTTCATTGTTTAGGTCCTTGGTTTTGAAGTTTTTTTTTTGTTGTGAACTATTCTGAGGATGAGTTGGTTATAGTGTTGGGATTTATTTCTAATAAGGTAGGTTGGTTGGTGGTTGCTTAAATTGTCAGATAGGCAGCCTGCCTGGTTTGCCAAGGTGTGGTCAGACAGAAGTATCCAATCTAAGATGGATTGTCGTTTGGTTTTCTTATCAACTCTTGTGGGGGTATCTATGACTTGGGTAAACCCATGTAGGTTAATGTGGGTAGAGGGATTGTACTTGGTACAGTCAGACCAGTCAATATTAAATCCCATAGGAGTATGGTCTCATGAGGATGGGAGATAGTCATCCAGTGTAGCAGGTTCTCCATAGTGTCAGTATTGTTTCCTGGGGGGATATAGGCACCTGCTATGACTATGTGTTTGCTAGAGTTTAGTTTTAATTTAGCAAGAATGAGTTCTATGTTATTGACATATTGACAGTTGTAGTTAAGCTGTTCTACTGTGAGATTATTTTGAAACAGAATGGCTACACCTCCTCCTTTTTTCCCTTGCCTATCTTTCCATATAATATTGTAACCAGGGGGTGTGATCTCATTATCATGGTGTTCTGGTCTAAGCCAAGTTTTTGTAAGTCTGTAAGTATGACTAAATCTGGTTTGTATAATGCCAATAGTGCATGGAGGTCCTGAACTTTGTTAAGTATACTTCTTACATTAATATTTAAGAGCAGAAGAGAGGAGGTTGGTCTGTTATAAAGAGGATTTGGTTGGGTAAGGTCTGGGCGGAGTGAAGTAATGGGTCCTGGATTGGGATGTATGTCTCCACAGCAAGAGAGTTTTAGAGTTAGGTATAGGTAGAGCTTAAGTAGTTTTTGTAGTATTTTATTTTGTTTCTGGGATAAGTAGGGGTTAATTTTGTTTGTTGGTTTATAATTAACATAGGGGTGGAGTTGAGTTGGGGTAAGGTCAAATGGAGATATAGGGAAGTGTGTTAACTTTAGTGTATTGGCTGTGGTTTCTGTTTGCCACTGAGTTGGATAGGTGAGATGAAGTTGTGTGTGGTAGGATGTAAGGACGGATAACCAGAGAAGAACCAAAGTAGTTAATGTTTAGAAAGCTTCCTTTAAGTGTAGGAGAGCCATTGTATTAGTTTGTTTCTTTTCCTTTTATGTTACTTTTTGTAGTGGGAGAGCAGTGGTGAGTGATAGTAGGATGTGTTGAGTGGGTGGTAGAGGAGCAGTTAATGGTGTTAGTGAAAAGGGTGTGGTGTGGTATGTGTGAGTGAAGACTGAGGGTGTGGTTAATAAACCAAAGTTATTTATAATAACAGTTTCCACTCAAAAGTTGTCATACATATATAATAGAAGGAACCCACTTAGACAATATTGAACAGCATCAACCCTGTAATTTATAACCATTTGTGTTAGTTCAAGAAAGTACAAAACGCTAGCTGACAAATAACGTTAAATCAATATGTCCCTTCAACTTCCAACGAACCTGGTGCCAGCCTCAACTTATAACCAACTCAGGAGAACGCACCACAATAATATGAATCTATGGAAAACAATGACAGGAAAGAGTAGTTAAATAGCTTATACAGCAAACAATAGCAATGAAAAAAGGGGGGTGAGGAACTTTGTAAAACAGAGTACGATAAAAGGCAGAGGCTAGTGACACAACCTTTTAAAACCACAAATGAAGGCTGGGAAGTTTGGGAGAAATTCAAGCTGGAGCTTTAGTACTTTGGTTAGAATTTCAGAAACTTTTAGCTTAATCTCTCACTAGGGGCTGGGACAGACTCAAAGAACTGGGGGAAAAACAATAGTAAAGTAAACAGAAAGGCACTAGAATGCAACTTTAAGAAGATATAGTCAGCCATAAAATGTACTGAAGCATAAATCCTGGAGCAGAATTCACAATATTGCAATTACTACAATCTCACCTCACACTAACCACCAGACTATGCAGAAATTTACCAGTAATGTCATTTATGGAAAAATGCTGTAATAAATGACTAAATGAGTCTTAAATATGGCAGTTGATCACAGTTCTGCCACAACTGTGAATGAAGCTACAAAACTATAGCCCCAGACTGAGTTCAAAATACAAAAAACTAACTTTTACGTGTAATTCCACTTATGGAAATAGAAGTGCAGTAGAATGTATAAACATTGCTAAAAATCTTCTCACAACTGCAAATGAAATTACAAGGCTAAGGTCCTAGAACAAACTTAAAAAGCACAAATAACTTTTTTGGATAAAGAATGGACAAAAAAAGCAGAGAAGTACAACAACATATGCATAGGTCACTATAAGTGCATCTTAAAATATTTAAGCAGAATTTAAATAAAAGCTTTTTTTCTTACCACCAAGTGCCGTCTTACTGGTAAAAGCATAAACTGACATAGCAGGCAGTGTCTGTTGCATCAAACTGGAGTCTACAAACTTCTGTGAGCATGTATGCATGCAGACATGATCAGGTAGATTTCATTTGTGAAGGAAGAGTCTGAAATTAAAATGGGACCACAGGAGTAACATATCAATAAAAAGAGGCTAAAAGTTATTTGTGCACAGCAAAACATAACTTCAGAAATATTTTATAAAAGGGAATCGACTATGAAACCCCATTTGGTAAGACACTGCAGAACCGCAACGCTGAACACAGATGCTAGAAATACCAAAAGGGCAAGCTCTCCCCACACCCCTGAACATGTATATCTATTTATAGACTGATATAGTACCTACTCCATGGTTGGATGAACAAGAAGCAGGGAGAAATCTCCCAAAACAAAAGAATCACCACTAGCACACATCCATAAATCAATCCTCTGGAAAACAGTTGTCAATGTTTTTCTGCTTGAGGTCTAGTGATTCAGACACTTGATATTTGAGGAAACTAATTCTGACCACATAAAATGAATTATGTAGTTGTTTTGGAGGCACAAACAGATCATTTCAATATTTGCAGGCTATATATTTTATATAATAGTGTTATGGGAGTTTTACAAGTTAACAATTACAAAATCATAATTTATTTGTACTGGTTAACCAGGCAGGGTATAGCACTGATCCACATGAAGCTTTTTCAGATTCATCCCAGGAATACTGCTTGGTTTAGTGATTTTCTGAAAGTCACACAGTAAGCAAGGAGTGGCTGAGGAATCAAACCTTGAGCTGTAGAGTGAAGATGATTAATAATTCATAGCTTTAATCCTCTGAGTTAATTGCTAGGGGGAATTGGAAGGAATGCAGTAATGGTCAATTATCTAAATAAACCATACAGTGTAAATTCATATGTATTAGGAAACAGTGCATGTTAATATTTTGAGACCTGTATTGCCCTCATTGAAACAGCAAAACTACAAACCTGAATGTGAATTTACACACCAAGTCTCAGATTATAGTACCTTGGAGTATTTCCCATTCTATGAAGTACAGTGATCTTAGGGTTCATATGTAAAAGTATTGCAAAGAGGACACAGATCTCAACATGTGTGTGTGTGTGTGTGTGTGTGTGTGTGTGTGTGTGTGTGTGTGTGTGTGTGTGTGTGTGTGTGTGTGTGTGTGTGTGTATGTGTGGGTGTGTGTCTGTGTGTGTGTGTGTGTGTATGCGTGCATGCATGTGCTGTAAGGTAAATGTACTACCATGATGCATAGGCTAGAAAGGGGAACAGTATTTAAGTCAGATCTGATAGTGCAGCGTTCAATTCCAGGTCATAGTAATGAGCTGCTAATGAAATGCTGTTTGATGTAGCAAAAAAAATCAAATAAAAGTATCATAAAATATTGAAGTAAACCCAAGGATTCAGAAAGATTATCACCATTGGTGTTAACTGGGCAATGCTAGACTGTGAGTCACAGATTACTGCTATCAAGCTACTAGGACATGTGCATTTAGCATGCGCCAACTGCTTGGCTGAACTCATATTTGCATAAGTAGCTGGGCACATGGGTACAGCATGGTTGTGTACCTGGCTTCAAGGAACTGGTCTTTAGGTGCTTGGGACAGCCAGACATAAGAAACCCTAGCTAGGGTGTACTACAAGTGCTCACGTTCCATTTTGGCTTTGCCATGGGTAAGGAAACTTAATTATCTATGTGATCATAACATGCATGAGAAATGAATGATTACTGATCCCAAGTTTTTCCCTTACATGGTAGATACCATTGGATTTATTTATTTATTTTTATTTTTTTTTTTTTTGGGGGGGGGGGGTAAACTGGTGCTGAGTTTTCTCAGACATTTTTATACACATTTTCATCCATAATGTGAGTCACGGGCATCCAAGTCAGATTTACCAAAACAATCATATTTACAAAGTATTCAGATTATGAGTAATTAGCATCATTAGTGATCATGGAGAAGGTAATTATATCAGTAGCTACAGACAGAATATTTTAGGTAGAGATTAAGTGTCAAAGCATTTACAAGACAATGACTATGACAAATAACCATAAAGTTCAGATTTAAAGAAAAAGTCTGAGACGCTTTTGACAGAAGAAGAAAGATCCTTTTTTTAGTTTAAGTATTAATTCTTTGCTTTTAATTTCTCTTTCAAGTAAATGCAGCTGAGATGTTTATTCTTGTCAAGGGAAGGCATAGGCTCAAGCTAAATTTGCTTTATAAATACAGCGTAGTGACTTACAATCTTGGGCTTTAGAAAATGGATTTGTCATAAACATTGCGAAGACTAAGTATATGGATTTAGATTGCAAACAACAGCTAAAGTTTCTTGAATTTTCCAGCAATAAGCATGTTAAGAATAAATAAAAACAACACTGAGACTGATTTTAAGCTACATGTTTCAGTTCATGTTAATTGATTTTTGGGAAATATACATGCAAATAAATAGACTTAAATATAGTCAAAGTTATACATCCAAGACTATTACAAAGTTATTTGGCTCACCTTTTTGTTTTTCTGTTTTGATCATAATTTATTGTTTTAAGGAATGTCAAGATAGTTTTTTAAAACTGTTATTGTAGGATTTCTGCATTCTGTTAATTATGGCATGCATGGATCTAATGATATAGTGTCAATAGGCAATTGTGAATGTATCTAAGAATTAGATTTCTAGAGACTATAGCTATTTATACATTTTTACAGAAATGATTTCCCAAAGTGTTAGTGATTTTTTTGGTCCCAAAAATCAAATGAAGCAAAATTAGGTTGTTTACTTAGAAAATTTCAAGTCATCATAAAATTTGAATTCCATAGGGCATATTATAGGTACTTCCATGCCACTAGCTTGTGACACACCTGTTCACTGCCACTTGCTTGGAAAATCAAGTGCTCAAACTCCCACTAACTAGCCTGACCTCCAATTCTAAGTAGTCCAACCATCCCTCAACTTTATAAAACTGTACAGCCCTATAAGAACCCTAACTCTTAACCCTAAAACTCCCTTCCAGCTTTCGACCTAAGTCCTCACTCCCTTACCCTACAACTCCATTCCCCCTACCTAACCCTAAAGTCCCTCAATTGCTCCCTAAACCTAAAACGCCACCACCCTCTAAACTTAAATTTCACAATCACTCCCTAATCCTAAAACTCCTTTCCAGCCCCTTAAACATAAAACACCCTTCCTCCCTAAGACTAATATCCCCATCTCACCCCCTAACCGTAAAATTCTCTTCCTGCTTCTTTCCCATGGCTGCCACACTAATCTCATTCAAACTCAATTAACATGCTCAGGTAAGGAGTGCCATCTGCTTGCCTGAATTCACACTTGAGTTTGAGCATGAGCAGCAGCCTACACCAGCTACAAAATGCTCAAGTTCCTGGCTTCGAAACAGTGGTCTTCAAGCTCTTGTAACTCAATCACTTGTAATAATATCATTCCCCAGTTTTTGAATTGCTGTTGGCTGATATGAATATTCATTATGATTTGGTAAATGTTTTTCTTTTGTTACTTTTAAGTTATATACTAAAATGATCTTGTTAGATATTAGTGTATGCAATTGTTAATATGTATTTCCTGTAATAGGTAAATTCTACATGGATATGAATTAAAATAAAATGAAATAAAAATGTAAAAAAAATAAGGAAAGATGCTTGCAGCAAATTCTGTGTTTGTTTACCCTTTTCCTCTCTTCATCTCTCAGTTCTACTGCTTTCCCCCTCCTGTTCTCGTTTGCTTTCCAGCTAGATGTGCCCCTTTTCACACCGTACCACTTACTACCTCTGTCTCATAGATGTAGAGATCTTTTTATGTTTATTTAACTTTTTAATCTGTGCTACATTATTACCATGATATCTAAGTCTTCAATAGAGCACAGATCTAGGGCTTTTTGTTTCATTCTCCTTAATCTACTCTTGCTTACATTAGCTATACAATGGTAAATTAGCAGTAATTGTTACTCTGATTAATTTTAATCCATTTGCCTTGTAACTGTGTTTGTGACTGGAAACGACCAGCAGACTAGCCCACTGACAAGGTTATCAAATGAATTAATAAATAAAGAAATCTCTTACCCCATATCATAAATTGATGAAACAGTGGTTTTTGCTATACTAATTACAGTAAGAGCAGCACATGTCATGTTTATGTCTGGCAGCTGGTGAAGAGGGTTAAGGCTATGAGCTATAGTTCCTGTGGTACACGGTTGGATTTCCTCAGCCCTCATTTGCCTACAGTGTGACCCTGAGCAAGTACCTTAACCTCATTGTTCCAATATTACCCCTGAAAAGGGATTATATGTTCAGTGGGCCTACCTGGTTAACAAGTGGTTATTTTTATTATTATTATACAAATCTTTGGGAGCTGCGATAGCCCTGATTACTAACTTCTGTTAAACAGTGAATTTTAATAATTAGAAATCATGCATAACAACAAGGCCATTACCATACTGATAAATGAAGCTTGAACTCTAAAATTTCAACTGCCCAAGCTTCAACTCGCAGGCAATCAGAATTCCACCATAGAAAATCACTTAAGCGCATTTTGCAGGAGGTGATTCCCTTTGGGAGGGAATTTCCCCCTTTTTCAAGTAAGTGCAATCTTGGAGTTGGTATATATAAATTTGTGGGTGTGGGGGTACAGGGGGGATTGCCCCGTGCAAAACTACTTTAAAAAGTGCTTTTCACCAAGATGTTTTGGCAAATGCAGTTCAGATATTCCAATCCTTGGTGCATATGCTTTCATCCACTCATAGTGGAAGCCATCATAGCATTCATAGTTTTATTTAAATGGTGTAGTGGAATTTGATCACATAGGGACATAAGTATAAAAGTGAATAGGAGGAGCCCAATTTCCACCAGTCATTATTCCAACAGTGCCAGCCCATCTACACTCAATATGATTCAGCTGATCTGGAATTACATACAATTAATTCAAACTAAAATCTCTTAGTACTTAATGGTTTTAAATTAATTTTCAAGGGTGCATGGTTCATTCATATTGTGATAGAGTTTGTTAATATCTGTAAATGTTTCATAATATTTTCTAGAACTATGACAGATAAAAAAAGAAATATATTTGGCTTCAGATAGGTAATAAAATGTATAAAATGAAATCCATTTTCACCATTCTTGACTTTTGCATGCCACAAATAAGAATGAAGACCAGTTCAATGGCAACAAAAGGGTTTATATTAAAACAAGTGCACTTTATATGCCAAATGATGGTATATGTGGGATACCCTAACTTATTTACTTGTTTAAATGTTATTGTCCATTGCTATATATCAGTTTTTATAATTATGTTGCAACTGTTGTACTATCTTTTATTTTTATAGTTCTTATTTTTTCATTCGTGTAAGTCTGAATTGTCTATATTAAACTTAGATCTCTTCCAAATATTTGCTAAACAGTTACATTTAATCATCTTATTAACTTTTTACATCTTGATATTCCAAGCTGTCTTTACTTATGTGTACATTTTAGCATAAGATTTCCCCGTGTGTACTGCATATACATAAAACAAACACAGTGGTCTGCAGTGGCGATCCTTGACGTACACAA
Source organism: Protopterus annectens (assembly GCF_019279795.1). Lineage (NCBI taxonomy): Eukaryota > Metazoa > Chordata > Ceratodontiformes > Protopteridae > Protopterus > Protopterus annectens. The sequence continues at coordinate 1,032,901,141 of NC_056737.1, forward strand.
GTCATCTCAAGCCAGTCTAACGTAGAATGTGTGTATTCCTTGATCCACAGCATGGACAGATCTGAAGAACGGTTACTGTTCCCTTAGTGGGAGACTCCACCTCCACCAAGGGGCCTGTTGTTAGTGGTGTCCCAGGGGGCTCAATGCTGGGACCTCTCCTGTTGGGAATATACTAATCTGAAGTCATGGCAAATGTAGAAGGTCTTTGGCTGAGCATATCTGCTGACAAATGCAAGCCGGGTACAATCACTAAACCTCCAAAGATGTAGGCATCCCCCAGGGGGGTCTGATACAGAAAAATAACTGGTGCCAAAGCTATGGCCCAAACTCAATGCAAAAACTGCACGATTATACTCTTTGGGAAGACAACAACCCTTGCAAATTACAACACTGATAACACTGCTCTAAGAGCTGACCCAGTGGTAAGGGACTTAGGAACTCAGGTTGACAGTAAACTGGCCTTTGATCACCATGTGTTGCTCGTGGTAAGAAAATCCTTCTGTGCAGCACAACGCATAAGTAAGGCATGGGACACACTATACTCAGCCTTTATTAGACCAATAATCAAGCACAATGCACTTTTTGTCATGTATCTGACCAGGCATTTGGAACAGCTGAACTGGCTGCAGAGGTTCCTCTGTGAAAGAATACAGAGTATAAATAACATGTCATGGAGGACCACCTCAAAGACCTGTCCCTGTATTCCATCTCCTACCGACTACTGAGGGGCAATGTATGACTAACATAAAGGCATTTACTGATACAACCCTAATGGATCTGCTACACATTCACAAAACAAACAGCACTAGAATTACCTGACCTAAGGATCTAAAGGACAGATATGTATTTCAGAGGTTACCCCTTCTCTGGAACAGACTCCACATTCACGTAAAGCAGAGCTCGTCTCTAAGCCTATACAAAAGCAACTTGGATCAATGGATGGAATATCGTAAAATTCACCAGTGGCTTCTTACCTATGCCCTTTATAGACAGGGACAGTTTGCAGATACCCTAAGGCACAAGCATATACCAAAGCCATTTTAGTCCATGAGTATTGAAAATTGGAAAAATTGGGGCATGAACGAGGTGTACAAAATTCATTGTCGGGTTTTTTGGGGTGAAGTACAAAAATAGAGCAGCTTAATTTTTATTTTAAGAAGATGAAAAACATTATGTTACTTTTCTATTATAAACCTTCATAATAAACAGTTTGTCACAAAAGTAGTACATTAGCAGCAGGCTACAGGGCTCATGTTCAAAATCCACCACCATGTATTCCTGGGATCCTCACTCCAGTCAAATCTAAACTTACCAATAACTCAAGTCAATTGATCAGATGGATTACTGTTCTTAAATCAAAGCAGCTTATAAAAATAAATACAAATTTTCTATACAAATATAAAAATACAAATATCAATAGTGTCAAGTTCTAGAACCATAAAGCAATAAGGGGATTCACCATAACTTTTAAGGGATGTCATTAATCTATCAGTGGTGGAGCTGTCCCATATCTTCCTGGACAAAAACAAAAAAATAAAAACAAATTCTTTAGAAGTGGGTCAAAGTCCAATGTTTGTAAATACAATCTGTGAATAACTAGTTCTGCTCTGGAAGCTAAGCTGAATGTCAAGTCAGTTGGTAGTAGGACAGTAGTTCTTTAAGACTACAGTTTCATAGGTCCATATACTTGGTTAATGACCACTAGGGTCCTTAAAAGTCTAGCTGTGCAAAGTAAATGCGTCCCACAAATTTGATTTATAGGGGGTGATTTACTGACTGCCTCTGTCCATCAGAGACATAGGAGTCAGACCAGGGGTGAATTTCTAATTACCCATCCATTGGTCCAAATTGCTCTTAAATAGGGATAGAAAGGAAGTCTGCTTCACATGGATGGGGAGCCTGTTCCAGAGAATGGGAATACTTCGAAAAACATTTTTGTCTCTCCAACATGTCCAGCTTACATTACAAGCAAAATTTAGGTCTTTTAATCTGGTAGTTCTGATGCAGTTTGCTTTGCAGATTTGTAAAAGACTCAGCAAAACAGGGTCCAGGAATGCCTTGTATGGCAGGCAAAGATTACCTCTCAGAAGTCTGTATGATACTGAGTAAAGACACAGGGCTTTCAAGTGATCTGTGTAGGACATTGTATTTACTCCTTGTATTCTTTTTGTAAGGAACCTTTGTGGACATTCCAGTTCCTGCAGTGTCTGGTCAGGTACGTACGGAAAATGACATTATACTCTATGGGCTTGATAAGGGCTAAGTACAGTGGTACAATGACTTCTCTGGACTTAGCTGCCATGTCCTTGCTTATAAGATGAACAACACAGAAGGATTTTCTTACTACCTTGGACACATGTTGGTTAAAGGCTAGATTACTGTCAACATGAGTTCCCAGATTCCCTGACTAGTGAATCAACTTTTAAGGGTGTTTTATTGATATTGTAGTTACCCAAGGTGGCAAACTTCCCAAAAGGTACTATAATGCATTTATTGGTACTGAGTTATAAGCCACAGCTTTGGCACTAAGCATTTATTATTTATTTATTTATTTATTTGACATTTGTTCACCAGGACAGTCAGACTGAGCTAGTGCCCTTTTTCAGCGGAGGCCCAGGGAGAAAAACTCCACAGTAAAATAAACAATAAAAATTACAGTGCTGAAGTAGAGTGCAATAAAAATATATACAATAAAGTATTCTAGCAAATGTCCATTATAGTACAAGTAAGAGAAATCTGCAAAGAAAACAATAGGACAAAAATAGTAACTATTGATGTGGGCAGTGACAAAAGCTGGCGGAAAAGGAAAAAAAAGAATGCAATTGCCTGTATTAGACCTTCGTGATGGATGCTTTCATCTTGGGAAGATTCAATGACTGCCCCCAGTTTGCAATCATCTGCAAACTTGGTTATCCAGAAGCCTTTGACATTGACTTTGACATCCAAGAAGTAGATGCCAAAGTGGGCCTAACACAGAGCCCTGGGGGATTCCACTGGTAACCAGCCTCTTTGTGGAGGTGACCTCATTGATTCCGATCTCCTGGGTCCCATCAGTGAGCCAGCTAGCTATCCAGTGTGTTATAAAGGGGTTTATACCTAGTAGTTCTAAGTTTGTTGAAAATGCCCAAGTTAGGTATTGTATCAAATGCCATAGCCAGATCTTGGTAGACAGTATGCACTGTTTTACCCTCATCCATTGCCTTGGTGACCTTTTCAAAGAAGTTCATCTGATTCAGTAAGCATGATCTTCCTGCGACAAAACCAAACTAGGATGTATCCAGTGTCCGGAGGTCTCCTATGTCCTTGCCGATAATTATCATGATAATTCTTTCCATGGTTTTGGAAATAAGACTAGTCAGACTAAAGGGTCTGTAGGTTCCAGGATCTGTTGGAGATCCTCCCTTATGAAGGGGGATGACTGTTGCAGTCCTCCATTCATGTGGCACAAAGTCTGTTTTAAGACTATAGTTAATGACTCCAGGGGTCCTGATAAGTCATATTTTAGACTATTCAGAAGGCATCCTGGGACCCATTGAGGCCATGTTCTTGGCTTTAATGAGTGTCGCCAGTACATGCTCCCTAATAATAGTTGGAAGATTATGTTTGAGGGTATTACCGAGGGATGGTTGGGAGTGAGAGGTGGGTAAAATTGGAACTGAATTTGTCTACAAGCAGGTTCACTATATCCCCAGGCTCAGTGAATTAACCACCAGTTCAGCACCCTGCTGTGTACTGTCCCTGAGGTTTTTGACATAGCTGTAGAAGGCCTTATGGTTATCTTTCACCCAAGAGTTTTTATCTTTATGGAAATTACCCTTCCTGATTTTTGCCACATTTTTTTCCTTTTGTTGTAGACCCAGTTTAATTTGGGATGCCACCTGGGCAGTTTGTTTTTGGGGCTAGTTGTATGTTTACTTCTGGTAGGTACAGCAGCCTCTATGTACCTATTTACATGGTTGTGTAGAGTTTCTGACAGCAAATTAGCATAGGCTAGTGTGTTCACAGGGTTTAGAGGTTCATTGACTTTTGACAAACCATCACTTAATAACAGATAGTTTGCCTTGAAGTAGTTCCAAACTGTTACTAGTTTTAATGTGATTACAGAGTTGATTTTGATTTTGAGGAAAATAGTTTTATGGTTGGACCTTACCAGGGAGGACAAGAGATTGGGGGGAGGGGTGCAGCATTTTCCTGTATTTGTGAGCATGAGGTCCAGTATGCTGGAGCCTGTAATGGGAATATTCACTATTTGGTCAAGAGTGATTGTATTTATGAAGCCCAGGAATTTCTGTGCCTGTAGATTTGAAGCTGTGTAGAATTCTCATAGTATAGAGCAGTAGGTAAAGTCTCCCATTAGTAGGGTGTTATGTTGGATGGTAAATGTCTCCAATATGTCCAAGTATGCATTGTGAACATTTTGGGACATGAATGTGACCTATAGCTGGCTAGGATATGGTGCAGCATTTTGTCTGTGTTAACCTGCATGTGGAGGAACTCCAGCACATCATCCTGTATGACCACCATGTAGGTATGCTTGTTATTGATGTATATTGAGACACCTCCACTTTTAACCCTTGTCTGTACAGCTACTGCTATAGAAGTGTGGAAGGTACTGAAGCCTTCCACTACCAGTGTACTCTCTACTGCTTTAAATGATGTCGGTAACTACACAGATATCTATATTCTTGAGTGTGAGGAGAGTTTGTACTTTTTTATTTATGCTCCTGGCATTGAGCAGTAACACCTTGAGGTTCAGTTGAGTTGATTTTGCTATGTTGGTAGGTTTGTCAATTTTGCATTACCTAAAAAGGGCACTATGGGTGCAGACAAAGCCTTAGCCAGTATTGAAAATGTCTAGATGGGAAAAGCACAAACTATCCTTGGCAAAGCATTGTGGTCTGTTGACCATGTTCTCCCAAGATGATAAATATCGGGCCCCCATAGAATAACACCAGAAAGACAGCCAATCATTGAAATCAATCATTTATTGTTCATACAGTGGAATCATCCTTGGTGATGGTAATATGCTGCTTAGTGCCAGGCTCATACCGGCCTGAGACACGTGATCTGAAAGCTCCATAATGCTTCACTTCATATAGTCCAGGAAGATACATCTCAGGTCATTTGCTCCTATATGGACTCTGATGGAAACATACTGGTACCTGTGGCATACTGACTTGAGTGCATGCATGATTTGGCAGATCTTGGCTCCAGATAAGTGCCTCAGCACACATTAGTTTACCTGTGTGTTGTGTGCTATGTGAGGTGGGTGCTGTGTGTGTGGTTTCAACAATCTGAGGTGGACTTGTATGCGAGAGTTTAGATGCCGGTGTCATTGTGTAATTACACCTGTCGCATACTGTGTCTGATTCTTTAAGGACTAACAAAATGTTTACTAACTCAGTAATAACAACAAAATAATTATCTAAACTCACTAGAGTTATTCATGCACTGATAGTCCTGAAATAATACCCATATCCCTGAGGTCTAGTTTAGGAAGACATTAACTGAACCTCAATATGGGCAGTTCTATCCCGAACCACTGCCCTAGTTCTGGCAGGCACTACCAGAAAGTTTTCAAACTGCTGCAACAGTCTTTGTCGAGCTAAAGCAAGCTGGAATGTGCCATCAGAATCATAAAGAGGGTAGGCAACTCAAGAACACGTGCACTTTATGATTGTTTTAAGTACACGCAAATGAGACAGTACATCATTCATTCATTATAACAGCACATATGTCTCATCAGAGGAAAACAAACTACTAGTCACCATACATCATGTATCTCCAACATTCTCACTTCCTCAGAGTCATACATTTTTTTCTTGACTCTTCTGTGCCAGGAAAATCATACTTGTAAGTCTAAAGAGTAGCTGTTTATTTCTGTTACGTACTTCTGCCCAGCTTTAACTCAGAAAAGGGATTTGCTGATTGTTTTTAATTAGTATGAACATTACTCCATACATTAACAGAGATAACTAGCTATGTAATTCAGGAACTTGCACTAAGGGAATAGCAATGCATTTTGGCATGCCTTGACAGTATACAGCTCAGACACAGAAGTAACTTTGCCACCTTTTTTGTGTCGGTGTGTAGTGGGGGTGAATCATACAAAACTATGGTGTCTGCTGGACATATGCAGTACATGCTTACTTCCTGGGTTCCATTCATGCCTTCCTAACCCTTGCAATCCATAGCCATGGTATTTAAGCTTGCATTTGGACATATCTAATCTCTGCTCCTTTTTTGCAGAGCACCGCACCTCTAGAACTTCCTTCCATAATGAACGAGGGAGTCCCCTATGCTGGCCAGCTCTAAGAGGTCACTGAAATCCCACCTTTTAACATTGGCCTATCATCTGTTGTACCAGTAATTTTACTTGCTATTTTTAGCACAGCAGACAATGAGTTCTTTGTGTGTTAAGTTTTGTTTTATATCTTTTTTATTTTTATAATTCTCTCCTCTCCCCAGCCACCCCCTTCAATCTCTGTCTGCACCCCATGGTTTCTCCATCTGTGTAACCCCGGATGCTCTAACTGCTACTTAGTAGGTATCCTCAAAAGTAGCCATTCACTGGATGAATATCAGCTGCTCAGGAAGTTGACCTCACAGTGCTGAACCCAGTATGAACCTGGATCTGATGAGAAGTTGCAGACAGGGAGCTAAGACCACCACTAATGTTGTGAATTATCAAAATCCCTTCACTCCAGTGGCAGCTAGTGCACTGATATCAAGATATCATCACCACCTTGAAGAGCTGGCCTGTGGGTCTCCTATTCTCCACCAGAGATCACACAGGCAGCAAGTGCCCAAAACAGTTCCCCAGAATAGGAGAGTTGCCCCCTGGCATTTATCCTACCCACCCTGACTACAACACTGATAGCCTAAGTCCAATAGTCCAATTCCGAACTCAACGTTACTGGCAATGAAAATGAATGCCCTGCATATGCACCACTGGGCTTCTAATAGTATTTTATTGTTTAAAACCTTAGAAAATCTTGACTTTGTTTTTTTTTTTTTTGATTTTTTTTGAATGGTCCCTAATTTCAAGCACCTAAGAAAATGTTGACTTTCTTTTTGTTCATTTTATTATTCCAGATGATGACAACCATACTGTTTTTTTTTTTATTGTTACCCCATTCTGAATGAATCTGCACACCATTTTGTATTACAGAGCTAAGCAGAATACAAATTAAAAAAAGAAACATAAATGAAACTCCTATGGTCCTTGACCTGGACAAGTGTTTACCCCTTGCAATTAATTTTACACCATGTTTTTATGTGCATGCTAACTCAAATAAGCATATCTCTCTCTTTCCTTCCATGTTATTATATGGCTAAACTCAATCATTAATACAGTCAGCATTTAGTACTGACAAACTATTGTTTTTTTATTATTTGTGATTTACTTTTTAATATTTGTATGTTGTAATTATTTATTTGTTTGTGTGTTTGTTATCAGGTAGGTTGGCTAGTCCAAACACCCTTTTCACCTAATACTTGATCCGCAATGTAGACACTTAGGTATGTACATGTAGAAAATATTCTAGGATCATAAGTACTTCATACATGGTTACCCTGCAACTGATCACAAGGTTGAATTTGTTGAGATGGGAATTAGTATTTTTGATTGATTCACATTTTATTGATACCTGCAGGATCAGTTTGTTACTGTTTCAACATAAGATCAGCAAACAGTGAGGTGAGAAAGTTTCTCCTTTTCCCTACAGTTGTGGAGTCTCAGAGTTGTCATATTCATAGTTATGGGGGTATATGATACACAGTCCCCCATGTGGGGAAGGTGCAGGGCGTTTGTCTCTCTGAAAAAATACTTAGCTTGCTGTTACTTTTAGTTGTTTCAATGTTATGAACATGCACTGTACTTTTTCAAAGTACTATACTTTAGTTTATAATGGTTTTCAAAAAAAAGGTATAGAAACATCCACATATAAGAACACTGGATCTTAGGAGTTACAAGGCAACTTATCTGTGAGGTCATTTCCACCAACCCTTAAGCCTTGCCTCCCTTTTCAAGGACAGCTAGGTCAGTCATACTATGGGTGAACTTATGAATACCCATCAGTTGGTCAGCTCCTTTTTAAAAGCAGACAGTATGTCACACTGTTTAATTTGGAAAGAAAATTTATTCCAGAAAAGGGATAGGTGCCAAATGTGACAAATGTATCCCTCCACCTTGTCTTATTTCTTTATTGGGGCTGGGTTAGACCTCTGTACCTAGTATTAGCTGGACCTTTTGGCTGACAGAGTTATAAGAGTTATTGGACTGCTAGATCCCTTATAGTCCTAAAACTAAGGCACAGATTGTCCTGGAGGAGTCTGTATGGCACTGAGTATAGAAGCAAAGCCTCCAGTCTTTCTTGACAGCTCAGGTCTTTTAAGCCCATGATCTTTTTACACCCTGTAGTGTCTTTCTAAATACATCCCAGATGGGGCATTGTACACTGGGATGGGTCTAATCAGTGCAGAGTACAAGGAGGTGAAGACTTTTTTTGATTATAGATTCATAGGTTCATAGGTGTGTACTAGGCTAATGGCCCTGGAGCCTTTACAAGCCTAGCCCATAGAAGTGCCCTGGCATTGAGCCGCCTGACATTAGTTCCCAGTCCCTCTATCAAGTAGAGCCACTGGAGTGATCCCCAGGGTGAGCTTTCTATTTGCCATCCACTCATCAAAATTTCACTTGAAGAGGGCCAGTGAGGTGCTCTGCTTGATATATATGGGGTGTCTATTCCAGAGCATGCATGACCTGGAAGAAATACCTTTTGCTATGAGCTGTGCAAGGTAAAATGATTTCCTAACCACCACTGTAACTTTGTGGTCAAATATGAGCTAACTTAAACTTAAAATGAACAACTTAGAAGGCAAAACCTGCTATGCAAGACTGCTATTCATCGATTTCAGTTCTGCCTTCAACACTGTCATTCCTCAGGATCTGATATCAAAGTTACTTCAACTGGGCATAGACTCTCATTTATGCAACTGGATTCTGAGCTTCCTTACTGAAAGCACTCAAAGGGTCCGTGTGTGAGACAACAGCTCAGGAAGTATCATCCTGGATGCAGGAGTACTGCAGGGGTGTGTCTTAAGCCTTCACCTTTTCACTCTACTGACACATGACTGCATGGCCAGACATGAGATGAATAGGATTATCAAATTTGCGGATGACACCTCTGTTATAGGTCTGGTCAAAGATGGAGAGGAGGAGGCCTACAGGAACGAGATTGATCAACTACTGGTCTGTTGTGACAACAACAATCAAGCACTGAATGTCAGCAAGATGAAGGAGTTGATTGTTGATTTCAGATGATCTCAAGAACCACACAAACCACTAGTGACGAAAGGGATGACAGTGGAAAGGGTCAAGACTACAAAGTTCTTGGGTGTTCATATCACGGGGAACTTATCCTGGTCATTCCATGTATCCAGCGCAGTCAAAAAAGCTCAGCAATGCTTGCACTTTCTAAGGAAATTTATAAAGGCAAAATTACCAAGCTCCATACTTCAGACCTTTTATAGGGTCACCATTGAAAGTGTCCTGACCAACAGCATTACAGTCTGGTATGGGAGCTGTAACAATCAGGATCAGAAGACTCTCAAGAAAGTTGTAAGGGTGGCAGAAAGAATCATCTGCACCTCCCTTACACACCTGGAAGATCTACACAAATGCCGGGGCATCGACAGGACCAAAAAGATTTCCAGCAATCCAACCCATCCTGCCAATGGTAAGTGCACTCGCCTCTCCTCAGGCAAGAGATACAGAAGCCTGCATTGTAAGACCACCAGACTAAATAACAGTTTCTTTCTGCTCTCCATTACACTGATGAACTCTTGGGAAAAATGAACCATGAATCTGTCGAAACACTCAACCACTTCTGTGAAGGCTGCCAGCCTATCCAGATAGTATTTTATACATAATTCTGTCATTTGTAAATATGAATGGTGAATTACGGGCTTGTTTGCTTAAATGAAAGAATATGCTGTGAAATTTTGAACTCAAAACAATATAGCAACATTGCCCTCTGCTGTAAAGAAAGCTAAGTCAAGCATTTATTGTCTGCCTTTGAAATTTAAATTATTTCATGACTGTCTTTGATGTTTACAATTCGGTTCCAGCCGGGATAGATGAAGGCTTCCTGCCTATTGTTTTAAGACTAAAGTTAATGACCAGAATTTACATGTGGAATGTCCTTTATTGCTCTGGCTTCTGCCTAGGTGTAAAAGAATGTAAATGCAGTTTCTGTCAGCCTGGGAACACCAGGAAATTGTAAAAAAAAATGATGTAATGGGAATCAGGACTGCAATAGCAATTTAAACAGAGAGAATCAGAAGACATTAAGCATTTTTGCCTTGATCATTCAACTCACAGCCCTGTCTTGCTCATATGTAAGTTATCTTAGACTTGCATTTTCTTTTAGAAATAGCTAAGAACTAGAAAGATTAGACTAAGTGTTTTTCTGTAATGCCAGAACTGTACTACTAAATTATTTTAAGTATTTCTGTGTGATCTCTGAACTCTTGACTAGCACTATGTAATAAGAAGTAGGATGCACAAACCAGTGCATTTCTTTGTGCCGATCCCAAGCCCGGATAAATGGGGAGGGTTGCATCAGGAAGGGCATCCGGCGTAAAAATTCCGCCACATAACTTATGGCGCGAAAATTTCATATTTCCATACCGGATCAGTCGAGGCCCAGGTTAACAATGACCGCCACCAGTACTGTTAGCCAACAGGGTGCTGGTGGAAATTGGGCTACTGTTGGCCAAAGGAGAAGAGGAGGGTGAAGGCATGCCCGAAGGCAGGAAGAGAGGAGGAAGGTTAGGAGTGTAGCAGTGAGGGTAGGAACTTTGAATGTTGGCAGTATGACTGGTATAGGAAGAGAGCTAGCAGATATGATGGAGAGAAGGAAGGTTGATATATTGTGCAAGCAAGAGACCAGATGGATGGGAAGTAAGGCCAGGTGTTTAGGAAATGGGTTCAAATTGTTCTATCATGGTGTGGATGGGAGGAAAAATGAGGTAGGGGTTATACTAAAGGAACAATATGCCAAGAGTGTTTTAGACGTGAAGAGAGTGTCTGACAGAGTGATGTTTATGAAGCTCGAAATTTATGGTGTAATGATGAATGTTGTTAGTGCATATACTCCACAAGTTGAGTGTGCAATGGATGAGTTGGATGAAGTTGTGGTGAGTGTACCCAAGGGTGAGAGACTAGTGATTGGAGCGGACTTTAATGGGCATGTTGGTGAAGTGAACAGAGGGGATGAGGAAGTGATGGGTAGGTATGGTGTTAAGGAGAGGAATGCAGAAGGTCAGATGATTGTGGATTTTGTGAAAAGGATGGACATGGCTGTGGTGAATACGTATTTTAAGAAGAGGGAGGACCATAGGGTGACATACAAGAGTGGAGGAAGATAGATTATATCCTATGTAGGAGGGCCAGTCTGTAGGAGATTGGAGACTGTAAAGTGGTGGCAGGGGAAAGTGTATTAAGCAGCATAGAACGGTGGTCTGTAGGATGACGTTGGTGATCAAGAAGAGGAGGAGGAGTGTGAAAGCAGTGCCAAGGATTAAATGGTGGAAGTTAAAAAAGGGTGATTGTGAAGTGGAGTTTAGGGAAGAGTTAAGACAGGCACTGGGAGGCAGTGGAGAGTTACCGAATAGCTGGGTAACTACAGCAGAACTAGTAAGGGAGACTGCTAGAAAGGTGCTTGGTGTGACATCTGGACAGAGGAAGGAGGACAAGGAGACCTGGTAGTGGAATGAGGAAGTACAGGAGAGTATACAGAGAAAGAGGCTGGTGAAGAAGAAGTGGGATTGTCAAGGAGATGAAGAAAGTAGACATGAGTATAAGGAGATGAGGCGCATGGCAAAGAGAGAGGTGGCGAAAGCTAAGGATAAGGAGTATGGAGAGTTGTATGAGAGATTGGACACTAAAGAGGGAGAAAATGACCTGTACCGATTGGCTAGACAGAGGGACAGAGCTGGGAAAGATGTGCAGCAAGTAAGGGTGATAAAGGATAGTGAGGAAAAGGTACTCACAAGAGAGGAGAGTGTGTTGAGTAGATGGAAAGAGTATTTTGAGAGGCTGATGAATAAAGAGAATGAGAGAGAGAGAAGGTTGGATGCTGTGGGGATAGTGAATCAGGAAGTGCAACAGATTAGCAAGGAGGAAGTACAGACAGCTATGAAGAGGATGAAGAATGGAAAGGCTGTTGGCCCAGATGACATCCCAATGGAAGCATGGAGGTGCTTTTAGGAGAAATAGCAATGGAATTTTTAACTAGATTGTTTAATGAAATTTTGGAAACCTATCTTTAAGAATAAGGGTGATGTGCAGAGCTGCAGTAACTACAGAGGGATAAAATTGATCAGTCACAGCTTGAAGTTATGGGACAGAGTAGTAGAAGCTAGGTTAAGGAGGGAGGTGATGATTAGTTATCAGCAGTATGGTTTCATGCCAGGAAAGAGCACTACAGATGCGATGTTTGCTCTGAGAGTGTTATTGGAGAAATACAGAGAAGGTCAGAAGGAGTTGCATTGTGTCTTTGTAGACTTGGAGAAAACATATGGCAGGGTGCCTAAAGAAGAGTTGTGGTATTGTATGAGGAAGTTGGGAGTGGCAGAGAAGTATGTAAGAGTGGTACAGGATATGTACGAGGGTAGTGTGAAAGTGGTGAGGACTGCAGTGGGAGTGACAGAACCGTTTAAGGTGGAGGTGGGATTACATCAAGGATCAGCTCTGAGTCCTTTCTTATTTGCAGTGGTGATGGACAGGTTGACAGATGAGATCAGACAGGAGGCCCCGTGGACTATAATGTTTGCGGATGAGATTGTGATCTGTAGTGAGAGTAGGAATCAGGTTGAGGAGACTCTGAAGAGGTGAAGATATGCTCTAGAGAGCAGACGAATGAAGGTCAGCAGGGCTAAGACAGAATATATGTGTGTAAATGAGAGGGAGGGTAGAGGAGTGGTGAGGATGCAGGGAGTAGAGTTGGTAAAGGTGGACAAGTTTAAGTACTTGAGATCAACAGTTCAGAGTAATGGTGAATGTGGAAGAGAGGTGAAGAAGAGAGTACCGGCAGGGGAGAATGGATGGAGAAGAGTGTCAGGAGTGATTTGTGACAGATGGGTACCAGTAAGAGTGAAAGGGAAGGTCTACAAGACAGTAGTGAGACCAGCTATGTTGTATGGGTTGGAGACAGTGGCATTGACAAAAAGACAGGAGTCAGAGCTGGATGTGGCAGAGTTAAAGATGTTAGGATTTGCACTCGGTGTGACTGGGATGGATAGGATTAGGAATCAGTATATTAGAGGGTCAGCTCATGTTGGACAGTTTGGAGACAAAGCAAGAGAGACGAGATTACGTTGGTTTGGACATGTGCTGAGGACGGATGCAGAGTATATTGGGAAAAAGATACTAAGGATGGAACTGCCAGGTAAGAGGAAAAGAGGAAGGCCTAAGATAAGGTTTATGGATGTGGTGAGAGAGGACATGCAGGTGGTTGGTGTGACAGAGCAAGATGCAGAGGATAGGAAGAAATGAAAAGAGATGATCCGCTGTGGCGACCCCTAATGGGAAAAGCCGAAAGGTGATGATGATTAAATATTTAAAAAACTTTTAAATGTGGCTTTTTTGTGTAGAGATAAGTTAAGCTCTAAGAGTACATTGCATGCTTATATTGATACTGTACCAACTCACTCTAATAAGCCTTGGCTGTTTATTCACAACTACCAATTGGATAATAATATTGCACAGTAATAATTGGACACCCTTTTAAGGGCCTTTGAGTAGCTGATAAATATTAGTGGGTGGTGGCAACTGGAACTACCGTATAGTCTGGGAGAAAGGGGCACAGCTGGAGAAACTGTGCCATCCTTCCCCAGGAGTGTCTGTGTGGTTGTATAAACTCTTCTCAAAGTGCATGTGTGTGTGTCAGCTACTTGGGCAGGGACACAAAGCACTGGTTGGATAGAGAGGGTACTGGAGGTTAGCTTGCCAGCTAGGCTGAGATCTGGACCCTATAGCTGTGCCAGTGGGGAGTCTTATTGGGGACCTGGAGAGCAAGGGAGCAACCAGCCCCGGACTGACTGTGATCTCTGTGTGCACTTAAGGGAAATTGCACTTTACTGTGTGTATTTGTTATTCTTTTCTCATATATGAGACACCCTCTCTGGAGTTAATGGTGAGGATTGAGGCTCTTTGATTGCTGGGCCAGGGCACGGGAGTCACAATATCTGTTACATAACTAGCCTATCAAGTGGCTTATTTTATGGATGTGCAATAACCAAGTGCAGTACTAAGGTAGATCACCTACCACACTGAAGGACTGTTAACTGCAATATACAAACTGTGCAATAATTCAGTCTAATCATAGACATGCTGCTACTGATTCAATTTTACTTTGACAATATTACCTTCATATTGTTCCTTGTCTTCCTTGTCTCCTGTTCTGGGATGGGTGGGTCACTGCTGTCCTACTTTACTTACAAATTGCTACTTATTAAATGTCTACTGTGATATTTTGTGTGTGGTAGTAATTATTTTATATAGTATCATTTAGTATCTTTATCATACTAAGTATTTTATGTTTGTATAAGTTTTTTTTGGACTGTAACTGTATGAACTGGTAAACTAACTCATTTAGTAATAATAGGAAGCTGTAGAGTTATAGGTTTTTGTCTTTTACGAACTTTCTTACAAACGCTATGATATTTTTCTTTATTGTATTCTGTGTGGAGCTTTTCTCCCCGGGCCTCTACTGAAAATGGAAATATCTCCAGCTAGACTAGCCCGGTCAACAAATGTAAAATAAAATAAAATAAATAAAATATTTCTCTGTCTATATGTGTTACTCTTTCCTGCATTGAGAACAAAGCATTGTAATTTTGTTCAGCTACACTACTGTGGAAAGTTTTCTTCGGCTTGACTTGACTTGACTTGACTTGATGAGGGAGCTATCCACCAAATTGCCTAGGCCTTTCACTAACTATTCATTTTGAAGAGGTTTGATGTCGATACTATAAGCTGAAGTTAAGGGGTGCTTACAAAATACTGCAATATTGCACTTCTTGGCATTCAATTTGTGCCTTTTTATAGACCAGCTATTAACAAGTGTAAGCTGCTGTTGGAGAGCCTGTATGTCACAGCATGATTTTATGGCTGCTCCCAGCTTACAATCATGCATGAACTTTGTTAACCACAGATCCTTATTTGATAAATGGAGATCTAAGAAGAAGATACTGAATGTCAGAGATCCCAGCACAGATCCCTGAAGAATTCAACTGGTTACCATCATGCTCTCAGAGATACACCCTCTACTCTTACTGTGGGAGTCTACCACTAAGCTAGTTGGCTGTGTGTCTAAACATATGCAAGTCAGTTTAGAGCTCCTTCAGCTAGTTTATTATAGTGACATGTGGTATGGTTTCAAATGTCTTGTCAAGGTCAATGTTCGCTATGTGAATAGCTTGCCCACAGTCTACAGTCTACATAGCTCTCTCAAAGTTCACATAATTTATTTAACAAGTTCTACCATTGACAAAGACAAACTGCTGGGGGTCAAGTCTGATAAGGTGTTTGATATAGTTATTTAGTTTACATGATACATTCTATATGGATAGGTCTATAATGGTGGGGAGTCACCTGTGGAGTGGCATCAGAGCAGATGAGCACTGCACCTGTGGTACAAAGCCAGTTACTAGGCTCAGGTGTGGCTTCACCAATGCTTGTTTAATGTTATTAATTAGACAGCTGGGTAAGTTGACAGGCATCATGGATGAACTGCTCTTCATTTTGGAAAGTACAATCAGTATTTGTTCTTTTGTAATGGTTAGTGACTTGATCCCATCAAGCATTAAGTGGTCTTGGAATAGATGTCTCAGAGGTGCACATATATTATTCTTGTAAACTGACTTCAGTAACTCTTTTCAAGGGTGACTTCAAAGTCATGCAGTGAGCAAGCATAGAATAAATCAAACTCAGGAACACTAGATAAAACATTAATAGTTCATATCCTTAATCCTCTGCACTGAACAGCTAGATAATGTCTGCTATTTGACTATGTTTTAACAGGTACAGCTCCAGATTTTGTTTATCACCATGGTTTTCTCCAAACTTCATTTAAACAACATTAATGAGCTGTCTACAGCCTTTAGGAAAACATAAAAAGTAACTGGAGTGGTGCACTGTTACTGCTACCGTTAGTGAGAGGGGTCAAAACATCACATCAGGGTAGTTCAGTACTTGTACTCTGATAACATGGGAAAGACAGAGTTTTTGGCTGAAAATGACGTAATACCAATGTCAACACAGCCTGTTTGTTGGTAGGATAAATTCACAAAAGCTGCTGCTGTACAACAGACTCAACAAGAGAAACAACAGCTTTGGATGACTTCTGCTCTTCCTTTCTCTATTTGCTATTGGCTTTTCAGTAAAATGCAAACCAAAAGTGATTTCTGCAGTTGCATAAGTGGTCAGTGCAATTTGAATTAGAGAGCAATAAGAAAAAAATCTGTCTGCATGTCTTACTGCTGTACTCGCGCAACAAACAGAATAGAAAGCAATGTAAGAGAACTCAACTGATTGCAACAACTGAAAGAGAAATAAGAACCAAGCTAAAGCTTTTTTTTTTCTTCCAGCTGCTAGACAATGTTACAACCATGTAACAGATGAAGTGCTCATAAAACCCTAAATACAACTCGTAAACATATATACCATATGCCTCTAAATGCTTCAGTGCCATTTCCAGTCTTCAACGTGCCATTATAAGGCAATTCACGAATAGCTTTATAATACTATAATGAAGTCACAAATTGGCCATTTTATTACTGCTGCAGTGAAGGGGAAAGTGTTGTGTAAACCATAGATGACTAGTGATCAGAAAAGCAATGTCAAATCAGAGTCCTAGAGAACCATAAACAACCCAAAAATGTAACTCTGCAATAACTCCAAAATGATGTATCCTTTACGGTAGGTGTGGATATGCAGCACAGAAATGGAATATAAGGCAAATATTTAAATCATTCAACAACTTGTGACTTACTTTTTCTGGTTTAAGTTCAAGAAGGGAGCCATCATTAAGGAAAAAGTAAAATTCTTCACATTATGCAGATTCCTGTAGTCAGCATGACTTAAAATTCTTGCCTCCAGTAATTTTCACAGGCACCACCGCTCACTGCCAAAGGCTGAGCTGTTTCAGAAAAGTGACTGATTGAACAAAGGTGTGACTGAAGAAAAATCTGGTCTTAAAGAAGAGGTAGCTTTCCCTAGACCATCCTCACTATCACAGCTGATGTACTTCTGGGATCTGAAAGGTTAATCCACTTTATCAGAAGTATACAAAATTCTATTTTTTTGCAGAATAGCAGTTAGGAAAAAAAAAGCAGTAAAGGGAAAATGTTAGTTATGCAGCACTAGAGTTTTCGGCACTCAGGGGATCAATTATAAAATCACTCATTCAGCTATTTCTATTCAAATGAACACCTGAAGATGAGGTCTCAATGGTTTTAAAAGAGTGTGGATATTACCGGATAAATGTTAGTCCAATAAAAGAGATCATCAACGGCTATTTGTGTGCATTTAAGTTGACACTAAAAGGATCTTTGTAGAGATACTTAGTTTTTTGCATTTGTAGCAGCTACCTTTAACACTTCGACATCTGAATGAAAAGGCCAAACAATATTTGCTTCTAGCTAACACACCTGTGTGTTGATGAAATACATCTTTTGCATGCTCATGAATATTTAATTAGGTGCTTTGAGCCCAGCTTTTAGGCACAGTTGTGAGATTCTTAATAAGAAATCTTGATTTACTCTTTGAAAAATAAGCCACTGCCTATACAGCGAACTCCTGCTTCTCTTACATATATAGTTTCCAAACTAGTTTCCATGACAGTACTAGCATTCTTTAGTAGTGGAAAAATAAATAAAATCTTTGTAAAACTCCTGTCTGTGGTAACACCATGGCAACAAGACAGACAGAGATGTATTATTGTGCATACACCTACCATGCATGGATAGTTTCAGAATAAATGGACACAGCTATAATTGCATGTGACATCAGTAAATTAGATACAAACCCAACATATGCCATTTGATGTGATGATTAAACAAGCATTAATGCCCATGAGGATGGATGTTAACAGGAAATAATGGACCACCCAGGGAGTGGAGAGGCCCAGACGCACAGGCAAAGGCCCTTCCCACCCCTGAAAGGTACATTTTTTGTAATGCCCACCATGGAGTTGATTATTGTGCTTAGAAAATGGACTACATGTTATGTTGTTCTGCATTTATTTTATTATTATGTTTTAGGTTTTTTTTTAATTTACAATGTAAAATTGTTCCTCTGACTAATGTTTGAAAGTTGGTGTTGAATATGTAATTGTTAGAAGTATTTTATATCCAAAATATAAAACTTATACAACAACTGAACAGATATTTTAAATACTGAACTTAACAGGGACATGCGCGTGCACACACACACACACACACACACACACACACACACACACACACACACACACACACACACACACACACACACACCAGTCAGAGGTGCAAAAACTACAGTAGAGAAACATAATTATCTGCTGAAATGAGTCGTTTTTCTGCTCTTTCTTTCTTTCTCTTTCTTTCTCTCTCTCTCGCTCTTCTTAAATGCATGCATCCATAGATCCAACACTTGGCAACAAAATGCAGCAAATGAGAATCAGGAAGTGTGAAAATGAATGAATACTGCATGGTACCTCGGATATTACAAGTTCAACATTTATGTAGATAATTTTTTTGGAGTACGCATACATATTGCCTGAAAGTCTGGTACTGCTCTCTTTTGTAGGCTAGAACTTTCTTACCTAAGGTCCAAAGTGAGCTTTTTAAAGAACCACTCAATGCATTTTATGTGCTAAATACCAAATATTATGCACAATACTTCTGCAGGAATGCAAAATTCACTGCAGAAAACAAATTGAAGCTGCAGGAGAAGATTTTACTCATGACATAGAGATTTCTTGCTGTAAGTAGACAATCTTGTTTCAGTGTGATCTCCATGCACATTAATATAACCCCCTGTGATCTAATATTTTTAGCAGAATCTCCCTATACATTAATACACCCCCTTTGATCTAATTTTTAGCAGGATCTCCCTGTACATTAATAAACCTCTTTGAAACTCTGTCCAACAGAGTTTTGTTGTTCTCCAAGACTGTTTTCAAAGGTGGCATGACATACACATATGTATGTTTACTACTTAGTGCAGTTTGCTTGAAATAGTTTATTTTCTCTCTGAATTACTGAGTTCATTCATGCAAACAGAGGTTACACGTATGGAATAATAAATGCACTCCACCCTTCAGTCAGACAACTAAAGCAAAGGCATCTTATCTGCCACCACAGTTGTGATCATCACTTAGGAAACTTAGCAAGATTGGGGTAAATGAACTCACAAGGTGCCCTGCCTCATTCAAGGACTGGGGTGCGCTGTTACTTATAGGAGGTAGTATACATGAGGTTAGCAGGTATGGAAGAGATGTACTACAATGCCACATATACATATCAGTAGGTGACTCCAGGTATAGATCACAGGTACATGCTACAGGGAGACTATAGAATATGGTGTATATGTATATCTGGCATATACATATACATATAAGTAGGTGACTGCAAGTATAGATCACAGTTATATACTACAGGAAGAATATAAGATATGATGTTCTCCCTCACAAACCAATGCTCATGTAAAGTGTGCAATCCTGCATGACAAGTTATACCTTACTAAGGTTCTGTAAAAGTATTTGCATGGAATATACTGTTGTATGGCACAGCTTGTTTAGTGACTGCTGTTTAAACCAGGAAGATACCCCCACCAGTGAGGTAAAATATCCAAAGTAAAATTTTGGGGGGAGTGGGGGTACATAGCACATTTTGTTATTTGCTTCTTTTTTTGTAAACTTCACGAGTATTTAAACGTGTTTGGTTAGTTGGTTGTTTATTTAGTTACCTATTCTGTTCTGTATTTTAAAAAAATCAAAGCAGGCTAGAATATAATACAGTAACTTGTGGATGTGTAGTAATGAAACCTGACTAAGCAATAAATGTAAGAATGAAACTAAAATCCTCAATGTGAAAGAGATGCAAAATCTGTCCCCCTAGCTCACACATCATCTTCAAGTTGTGGGTTTACAAATATGGCACAAAATTACAGTTTTGCATTGCTGATGTCATATTTAATAGATTTTTCTAAACTCATTTCCCTTAGTAGTGTCATTATGTTCAAACTGAAATGTATCATGTTAGATTTAACTACTACTTATATATTTGTGTACATGCATACATCACTGGTCAGATAACAGCAAACGTGTATTTTAATGGAACATTATTCTTTCTGTATTATCATATACATTATTCTGCAAAAGGGTTACAGTGCAAAGTGGTTGGCAAGTAAAAACCGGGTCTATATTAGAACACCGAACATTCACAATTTCGAGTGTTCTAATATTGACCTGTTTTCAGCAAACACTGAAAATATCAAAGAAACAGAAAAACAAATCTTTTCCTAGGGAAAGAATTTGGTTGTCCGTTTCTATTGCTTCGGTATTTTCAGTGCTGTGATGGAAAGTTACGGGTCAGGTTCAGGTAAGTGTGTGATTGTGTGGACGTGAGGGTTAGGGCGGGTTAGGTGAGTTAGGGTTAGGGTGCGGGTCAGGTAAGTGTGCAATTGTGTGGACGTGAAGGTTAGGGCGGGGTAGGTGAGTTAGGGTTAGGGTGCGGGTGAGGTGACTGTGCGATAGTGACGGACCTTAGGGTTAGGGTTTAGGTTAAGGTAAGTGGATAGTTAGTGGTGTATGTATAGTTTAGTGTAGGGTTAGGTGTAAGAGTTTAGGTGTATGTGTGTTGATTGCTGTTTGTTTGGTGTGCTTGTGTTGTGTGTATGTGTTTTTTTCCCTAGGAAAATAATTCGCTGTTCTGTATGTTCAATGTTTTAAATTTTCGATTCATAGGGTTCGATATTAGAGCACTCAAAATTTTGAAAGTTCGGTGTTCTAATATAGACCCGTAAAACCCATATCAAAGAAACACTCACTAGAAAAAGCATTAAGATACAGTCTATGCACAAAAGCCTAGCAATATAATCAAATGAAAAAAAAAACATAAAAATAATATCTACTTTTGTGATGCAAAAATATATCAAAGTTAGATGCACAAAATTGCTGCTTCATGGGAATGTACAATGATTAATTGAATTGTGTTTCGTCAACATATG
Source organism: Protopterus annectens (assembly GCF_019279795.1). Taxonomy (NCBI): domain Eukaryota; kingdom Metazoa; phylum Chordata; order Ceratodontiformes; family Protopteridae; genus Protopterus; species Protopterus annectens. Next base: position 1,032,922,421 of record NC_056737.1, read on the forward strand.
ATTAATTGCTGCAAAAAATATAGTGGCATATAACAACATTCACATCATCACACAAGGCTCATTAATAATTATTTTCTCTGGGAATAACACCCAATGTGGAGGGTAAGCCTCTACACAACTCCTCTCTACATACACCAACTCTGAGAACTCACAGAGCAAAGGGAAAATGTGGACTTTATTTTTGATTTACACTTTTTCCATCTTCTTTGAGTTCCAGAAAACCAAAACCTAAAGCACATCACCTGCAATCCTAATCCATGAGTTGGCATAAGGGGTTGGAGGTTAGCATACTAGTTTAGGTGTTTTCCTTACAAACACAAGCTGCAGGGTTTGATTCTTAAATAGAGTAAATTGACTAGGCTTAAAATAGCCCACAACAGCACTTAGCCTAATACTGACCTGTGAACCTGTATAAAATACAACACTATACACTACAGTAACAAGGCTGCAGCAAATACAAAGCAACGGTGATTTTTCATTAGCACTTCAGTCTCAAAGCTGATATAACCAGATGTGCTCAACTTGTAATTATTGCTACTACGTTGCCAACATGAGTTTACAGCATTGTTCGGAGCCATACTTTATACATTGTCATCTGCATAATCTATAGGAGCTTGTGAGTTTTGACAATTTATTCATTTCTGTACAGCTTATTATTACAATTATTATTCCTGGGAAGGGAATTTGGCTGGGAAATATACTTTTAATTCTGGTTACTTATAGGTTCATGCTTTCATAGGTGTTCACTAGGCTAACAACCACAAGGGCCTTTTTAAGTCTAGACATACATCCCTAACTTTTTGCTGATGTGGGCTACAAATTATTAATCACACAACAGTACTGGTAAGGTAACTGGAGAAACTCTGTACTGAATTCTTTGATATGTATCAGTGGGGGTCTACCTGTAAAGACTAAAATCCCTCATTATCGAATCTGACAAGAATGAGACAACATTGCAGAAACCTTACAAGAAAGAACACTCAGAACACCAGCATTTTACTGTGGGGGAAAATAATCACTTGGCCACCATCTTTCCTTACTATAGTGTGATCTCAGAGTTGGTATATTTAGTTGGGTAGGGGGACACAGTCCCCCCCCCATTAGTGGGTTTAATTTGCTTCGGTCTGTGTTTTTTGTGGACAAGTGGTGAGTTTTCTGGATTTTCTTATCAGTGTTCTGAGTGTTCATTCTTGTGAGGTTTCAGCAATGACGTCTCAGTCTTGACAGATTCAGTAATGTGGGATTTCGGTCTTTTCAAGTAGACCCATCAGTGGACCTTTTATTTCTACCAGGGTGATAAACAGTGACAGACAGACAGGTACATAGATGGACATGTGCAAGCTTGTTTCAAAGGCTATAGGTTTACATTTATTGAGTTTGCATCACAATGTACCATGTTGTCAGGCAATCATCAAGGTTAGAACTTGCAACCTGCTCATACTGAAATCTCATAACCAGTCAAAATAGAGTGCCACTATCAGTACTGAGTTAGGGTAATGATAAACTCTGCAGACCAATGAGACCCAGTGCTACTATTAAAACATCGTTTTTAGGGTGCATTTCCTTTTGCCCTTTTGGTTTGACTATATGTTTCGTGATACTTTGTTTCTGTCTGGAAAGTATATAGGCACTGAACCAGGAACTGAAAACACTTCCAAAGTAGAACCAACTTCGGTCAGGACCCACTACACAGAAAGTCACGCAAACAAATTACTTTTATTGAGCACTTTCATTTGTATATAACAACTGACTTCTTCAGAATAAATAATTACACCAAAAATGTTTTTATAAGGAGTCAAGACAAATCACATGACATACTCCCCCCAATCAAAAAAAAACATGTCATTAATAAATCCCAGTCAACATTTAAAGTTTCTAAAATGCTTCTATTGATTAATAAAACACAACCACGAAAATGGACATATATAAAAACAGTATCAAATAGTATAAGAACACAATTTTAAATAAGTATTAATACTAATATTATCATTTAAACTGGGTGGAACTTGGACATTTAGTTTTATCTGCCAACAAAGTTCTTTAAATTCAAGTGTATCTGACCAAGGTCCACCATGTACATCTGTTTTTACACCTTCCACAATCACAAACTTAAAGTTGTGAGAGGAAAATGTCACCAGATGCCTGTAAAGTGCGTTATTTGTGTTTTTTTTTCTGATATCTCTTGTATGTTCGTAAATTCTTTCTTTAATTTTTCTTTGTGTTTTCCCTATATAAAAACCATAACAATGAGAGCATAATGCAGCATATACAACCCCTGCCGAGTCGCAGGTAAAAATCCATTCTGCCTGATAGTAATGTGGTTGATATTTATTTTCTCAGTACACAATATAAAAGAACATTGTGGCTTTCTATGTGGTGGTTCCTGACTGAAGTTGGTTCTACTTTGAAAGTATATAGACAGTCAGATTACGATGAAAAATGACCTCATCGTATACAGTCATCTAATCAAGCCACTGATTCTTCTTACATTGTAAGTGTGAGGATTAGGAAGAAACATTTTATCTGTTTACCACTCACTTCAGATCCCCCAGTTCCCCTGTGGTTCACTCTCTCCCCAGGATCAAAAAAGTAGGAGGGCTCCCCAGAATGCCCCCTTTCCTAGACTAGTATCAACCCTCTTGACAAGATGACAGCATGTCCTCTGAATTCTCCTATAACTGGAGAGAAGAGAAATAAGTCAGGGCTGACATGTTGCTGCCACACTGGAATTTTGTATAGAGGCCCCACCCTGTACATGCTGGTATCACTGCTTAGAGACCATTGCCTGCAAAAAAGCATGTTCTATGAGTGTCCACTCCCCCTCCCTATGAGGGGAACACTAACCCAAATCTACCAACATGCTTGACCGCTGGCCTCTGTTCTGCATCCTGATCTTCACCAGAGCATAAAAGATGGACCACCCAGCCCACACACCAACCTTCATTGCTCCCCCAAAAGAAGTGAGTAGGCACAACCTCATTGTTCAACTCTGCACTGACCAGTTCCAACAGACACTTGAGCTACTAACTGAAATCTGGTCACCTGGGTCATAGTCAGAGCATTATCCCTCTATGCCAATGGAAGTGGTGGATCAGTAAAACAATTAATATAAAGTAGTGTACTCTTGCTGTTAGGCACCATCAGTCATAAAAGACAAATATTCAGTGTAGTCTTAAAAGTCCACTTTTCAGAAAACAACTACAATTCCTTGTTTCATAGGTCATTTGTGTATTCAATATTTACATGATATATTTCTGATGATAGTCTGTTGTTTCTAATGAGGTGACGCCTTAAGGTTTTGAAATGGGTACTGTGGTACAACATTTGAGGTGTGTTACAGGGGAGACGTGACCATTCAGCTGTAAGTGTTTTGGCTCTGTAGCCAGTAGCTTTGCATTTCAGGAGGGTGAGGTCATCAGTGCCCGTGGGAAGGTCCAACCAGCTGGCACTCCAGCACACTCTGCCAGCTGGCAATGGTAGAGTAAATGGAAGAGCATTACCATTCACTGCCTACTGTGCTGCCCATCGGCTTGTTCTGCTGGACAGTGCAATATGCATCCATGCAGTAGCCTCTGAGAATCAAATGCACAGAGATAAACCATAAGACAAAAACACAGCAACATAAAATTCTTTAGAGAATTAATTATTACTAAATTCTTTAGAGAATTAATTATTACTATTGCTGTCATTATTATAATGATGGGAAAATATATGTTAGCGTGGCTGCATCAGAGATAATTTACTAGGAAGTGAAACCACAGCATCTGCATTAAGGCTGCTACAAATCAAGCAAAGTAATTCTGGTTTGAATTCAAATGAAAAGCATCTGCTATAGCAACTAAAAATGTCGACCATAATGAGAATGATACCTCCTGCTTGTCTTGTTCCAGAACTTCACAAGTAGTGTTTGGACAAACTAAGAAATGCTGCCAAGCATATGCAATTTGCAAATGAATTGCTAAATTATGATTTTAAATGAGTTTATCATCTTGTATGTGCTTATTTGTATATTTGGATTGTACTCCAGATTTCAGTATTTGTAGTAGAACTCACTTTCTTATGAATATAGCATTTTCAATATTTTAATGTTCATATTACTGTGTAACTTCAATGTTATCTTAAAACTGTTGTGAACTAGGTTTCTCATCCGCCTGCAGAGCTACTGCTCCTTCATAAAAGGAAATGAAACATAAAAATGAAACTGATCACACCAGATAAGAGGTCAATTAACTGACTGTGCTCTAGCAAAATAAGTAAATAAGACTTTATTTCAAGTTTTTGTGGAAGTAGTTTTAGTTTGTGTAAATTTTATGAAAGGCACCAAAAAGAAAAGCTTTGTAAGCGTACATTTCACCACTTCAGTGAGTTCCATACATCACCCACTTTATAGTTATGTTCTTTTATTTTGCATCAATTCTCTTAAGCTGCTACCATAAGCACAGGGTTTTATTACTTAATTCATTTATTTGCTAAAGGGTAAGTCAGCTTGTCCTCAGACCCTTTACATCGACAACTGCAGGGGTAAATACAGTATATATATATATATATATATATATAGAAAGTTTAGTAATCAGTTAACAAGCATTTGTATTTAGTGGGGGGTGCTAGGAAAACTAAAAGTCGCTCAGACATGGAGACAACAAACAAACTGCATACCCAGAGTCGGGGTGAATTCCAGAGACTGGAGCTCTGCGCAAAGCTCTCACAAATGAACCACCATGCATTTTACTGAATGTGTACATTTCTGCTGTTCACTATATATGTCAGCATAATCACATTTATTAACCACTGTCAGTCGCAGAAACAAATTATACACTGAGTAGAAAATACTTGTTTTTATACTGCACAGAAGATTTAGTAATTTACACTTTGTTGGCATGGTTAGTCCCGCTAGGCCAATGGTCTCTTTTCAGAGGACACATGAGATGATATTCATACTGACTAAGGGAAATTTGACCAGGGCACTGGAAAGCTTCCCCTACTTTTTTGGGGGCCACTAGATGGCACCAGGGGGTCCTACCAGGGTTCAAGACCAGCACAATGGAGTATTATAGCAGTAACATCAATGCAGTATGTGAAACAAAAAAAAGTTTGATATGGAAACAGTGGTGAAATCCTTTCTGAAATGAACATAGTGGTGGCTACAGGAGGCTTAGCGACTGTGGTTTTGGAAATAATGAGGATGTGCTGACAGAAGCAGAAACTCTGCAATGGAGCAAAGCCTTTGAAAAATTCTTTGGTAACAAAGAAAAGGCATCCAGAAGGGAGATGGATTTGAGTATTGAAAAGGACACGGAGACAGAAGCAAAAGAAACGGGGGCATGTCTGGTCAGCAGAGTAGCTAGTTCTAAGGATATGCTCTTTAGTCTACAAGATGCAGAGCAAAAGAGGCAAATTTATAGACAGGGGTTATGTTGTGCAAAAAATAACATGCATTGGCAGCAACAGTTGTAAACAGTCAATAGCAAGAATGGAGTAAAGGAAAAGAGAACCATCACATGGAACTGAGAAGAACAGAGAGTTTCTAGAGAAGACCCATGAGTAGAATACAATTAAAAGAACAAACTATGGAAAGCGGCTTTATTTGGGATAACTTTATTTTGCCTTTAAGTTTTAATTCAACTGATATTATTAGAGCATTAATATATATTTAGGCAATAAGCCATTCTTTGAAGTGACTCCTGAGTTTTTTTACTGGTCGAGAAATTTATAAATAAGCAAAAAAAAAAAATAAATAATGTAAGTCTTTCAAAGGATTGCATTTTCCAAAACTTGAATGTGTAATTGAAAACAATGGAAATTGGTGAAGGTGAATTGAAATTTTATTTTTCTGATGTATGTCTAAATGTGTATGAGGTAGAAAATGATCAATAACAGAAAAATAAGAACCTTGAAAATTTAAATAAAATTGCAGAATGCTTCTTATGTGATAATGGTAAATGGGAAAAAGGGAATTGTAAAATATGGGGGGTCATCCAAAAGCATATTTTTACTGTGGAGAATGGACACATAGGATTATAGAATCACAGGAGGTTAGTAGGCTATTGGCCCTGAGGCCCTTATAAGCCTAGCCAAGAGTGTAGCCCATGTTTAGACAAATCAGCACTCGATGCCCCATCCAGCAGGGACATGGGTGGAATCCCAGGGATATATTTTCTGTTTCCCATCCAGTTATCCAGGTTGTGCTTAAAAAGGGGTAAACAGGTACTCTGTTTGATGTGGAGAGGGAGTCTATTCCATAGATAGGGGAGTCTCTGGGACACAAATTTGTCCCACCAAGTCTTGATGTCACAGACCAAGTTGAGACCGCATGTGCAGGTTACATGAGTGGAGCTTGACTTGCAGATATGCAGCAATCCCATCAAGGTGGGGCCCATAATCAACCTGTATGCCATACAGAGGTCACCTCTGAGGAGTCTGTATGAAACCGAGTAGAGTGACAGGGCTTTTAGCCTATCTGTGTATGGTAGATGTTTGAGGCCCTGGATTCTCCTGGTGAGGAACCTCTGTGGTCTCTCCAGCTGCTGCATGTGCTTTGTGAGGTACATGCCGAAAGGGGCATTGTACTCAATAATGGGCCTTATAAGGGAAGAATACAGAGATGTTATGACCTCCTTGTCCCTGGATGAGATACCCTTACTTATGAGATGGGCCATGTAGAAGGCTTTCCGTTCATTGAAAGCAACATGGTGGTCAAAAGTCAGGTTGCTATCAACCTGGGTGCCCAAATCCCTCATGACTGAATGAGTGCTTAAGACATTGTTATTAATGAGATAATTTGTGAGTCTTGATGTCACAGACCAGGTTGAGACCACCCGTGCAGGTTACATGAGTGGAGCTTGACTTGCGGATATGCAGCAATCCCATCAAGGTGGGGTCCATGATCAACTTGTATGCCAGACAGAGGTCACCTCTGAGGAGTCTGTATGAAACCGAGTAGAGTGACAGGGCTTTTAGCCTATCTGTGTATGGTAGATGTTTGAGGCCCTGGATTCTCCTGGTGAGGAACCTCTGTGGTCTCTCCAGCTGCTGCATGTGCTTTGTGAGGTACATGCCGAAAGGGGCATTGTACTCAATAATGGGCCTTATAAGGGAAGAATACAGAGATGTTATGACCTCCTTGTCCCTGGATGAGATACCCTTACTTATGAGGTGGGCCATGTAGAAGGCTTTCCGTACAATGGAAGCAACATGCTGGTCAAAAGTCAGGTTGCTATCAACCTGGGTGCCCAAATCTCTCACGACTGATTGAGTGCTTAAGGCATTGTTATTAAAGTGATAATTTGTGAGGTCATAACTCTCGCCAGAGGAGATGATGCATTTTTTAGTATTCAGCTTGAGGCCCTGTTTCTGGCACCAGTCATTTGTCTGAGTGAGACCCTCTTGGAGAATGCACACATCACTAGGGGAATTGATGACAGCCATAGCCCATTGGTTTTGGCCTGCTCCTCCGAAAAGTATATCCCAAATAACAGAGGCCCCAAGACTGGACCTTGGGGTATGCCGCTTGTTACAGGTCTACTGCTTGAGGTGGCTTGCCCTATTTTGACAACATAGGTTCTATCAGTGATCCAGTTTGCTACCCACCTGGTAACATATGGATTGATGCCTAGTTGAGAGAGTATCTATTATGCCCGAGTGGGGAATAGTGTCAAAGGCTTTGGCCAGATCAACGTAGGTGGAGGGTACCATCTTCCATGGCTTTGGTGACTGTCTTAAAGAAGTTGACCAAATTTAGCAGACATGACCTCCCCTTGACGAAGCCAAACTGTGTGGGATCAAGTGTTTGGAGGTTGCCAATGTCCTTGTTAATGAGTTGCATGATAATCCATTACATGGCCTTGCAGATCAGGCTAGTTAGGCTGATGGGTCTATAATTTCCTGGATCGGTGGACTATCCACCTTTATGTAAAGGGATGACAGTGGCTGTCCTCCACTCAGCTGGGATGAAGCCAGTACTCAGACTTAGGTTGAATAGGGTGCCTAATGATGCTGCAAGTTTCTGCCTGACTTCACGTAGGATGCAGCCTGGTATGTTATCAGGTCCCATGCAGGCTGTATTTTTTGCCTTTGAGAGAGCAGTGTTGACCGGTTCCCTTGATATAAGGGGAAGGGGGCAGGTACTGGGGATGTCCTGATTTACTGATTGGGGGGAACAGAGGGGTAAAGTTTTCACTGAATCTATCAGCCAATGAATTTGCTATATCTACGGCATTTGTATATGTGGTGTCCTTGACCACCAGTTCTGAACAGATCTGGGTGGGTTTACTATCAAAATATCGATGTTCAGAACACTAAATGTTCAATACAATGAAAATGACGTCACACTTCCGGCATACTAATTATCTTATAATATCTAATCTGTTGATCGAATTTAACAGATTCGACATTAATGTCAAAAATCAGCCATGATGGCAGTGTAGGTTCACACGTAAATGAAACACCTGCACTGTCAATCATGTTTTAGCAGGGGGGCAAGCCCCCCTGCACCCCCCATGCCCACTGCATATTAAATATTCTAACTCCGAGATCACACTACAGTGAAGAAAGGGATACATTTCCCTTTCTGCACTGTACCGCTACTCTACTCACAACATTGAGTTACTATCATCGAATGCACACTTGCACTAACGTTCAACTTTCTGCGTTCGCTGAACCAAATTTTAACATTTTGATAGTAAACCATCTGGGTGTTTCCTTTGAGGTTGAGGACATATGTGAAGAAGGCCTTATGATTGTCTCTAGTAGATGTGGCCAATTTGGACTAGAAGGTTGCTTTGGAGGATTTCGCTAGTGATCTTATTTACTTCATTTATTTTTCTAATTTATTTAATTTATCCTTTGTTGACTAAGTTAGTCCCATTAGACTAGTTGCATCTTTTAAGGGAAGACCAGAGACGGTATTTCTACTACTGGTGAAAATTTGGCTAGGGCATCAGGGAACATACCCTTACTCTTATAGCATATGGGGATGCAATTTTTAGTTATGTTTCCTGCTTCTGATCTGGGCATGAAGGTGGCTCAGAGAAGCAGTATGAAGGAAGATAGTGTGAACTGTTACAGTTAGGGCATTTTTGGTGAATTCACTATTATGCCCGAGTTTAACAGTACATTAAAGTAGAATAACACTTGAAAATATAGAGTTGGACATGTACACATTCAGTTTCAGAGAAAGACAATTTATTAGAAAGGAAAGATGTAATCTTTCTTGCTGGCGAAGCATGAGATGTGCAGAAAATAACAGAAATATAAAATTTTTCTTTCTCACTGAAGAGATATGCTAGATAAGGCACATGCAAGACCAGGCTTGGAAACCAAGGCAACCAAGGCTAAAGAGGTCTTTAAAGCATTACATGGTTTTGGTATTATTATAATATACTTGAGATACAGTTAGTGAAGTTAGTTAGTTTGTACTGATATACAGAAAAGATTAAATTTCCAACATTCCAGAAAGGAAGTTAGCTTTTAGACTGCAGTACAGGCACTCAAGCCTGAGTACAGAAATTAGGTCAAATATCCATACTATTCAGGAGGAAAAGACTGTTTCAGTTATTATAATTCAGGAGAATCAGAATATACCTGCAGAAACTTTAGATATATTTAACAGCATTGTTATTGTTATTCAGCCTTCCAGAATGTCTACAGACTGCTATTGTTATCAGAACTGTTATTGGAGACAGTATTTGAATATTGTTAACATCTAATAAAGCATCATTAACCAAACTACAGTGTTCATAGGTTCATAGGTTCATAGGTTCATACTAGGCTATCTGCCCGAGGGCATTTACAAGCCTAGCCCATCGTTTTGTGGCTTAGGCCACCCCTTTAGTATGGGGAACTATACCCATTATTTTTCTGTGCCTCTGTCGAGCAGTGACACTGAGGTAATCCCTGGGGTATATCTGCGATCTCCCATCCATTGGTCAAGATTTCTCTTGAACAAGGCCAGCGAGGTGCTCTGCCTCACATGTACCGGGATTTTGTTCCACAGCATAGGGAGTCTTTGGGTGATGAATCTATCCCTCCAGCACGTCCTATTAATAGCCGTGTCAAGGTTTAAGTCTCCCGCCCTTGTGGCTCTGATGGATCTAGATTTTTAGAGGTGAAGCATATTCATCAAATCTGGGTTTGACATGGCCTTGTATGTTAGGCAAAGGTCACCTCTGAGCAGCGGTGCGACTGAATAGAGCTGGAGTTCTTTCAGTCGGGCAGCATAGGACAGATTTTTGAGACCCTTTATCCTTTTGGTGAGGAACTTTTGTGGCCTCTCCAGCTGCTGCAAGTGTCGGGTCAGATACATTCCGAATGGGGCATTGTACTCAATCATTGGTCTGATGAGTGATGAGTAAAGGGAGACTATGACCTCCCTTGATCTAGATGAGAATCCCCTCATGATAAGGTGGGCAATGTAGAAGGTCTTCCTAACTACTTTAGCTACATGGGTGTCGAATGACAGAATTCATTCTGAAAAGTACAAAAGACTTGGCCCACAAAGGAGAGACTGTCACCTGTTCAGCACAAGTTTGGGTAATCAAAAAATAAAGACTATCATTTCAGTCTCATTTCAGTTGTTTCCAGTTAAGTCCAGTATACTACAGTCTTATCTACTCTTTCACAAACAATAGTGCAAGAGGATGAAAACGAAAGAGAAGTGATGGTGAAGGCAGTCGAGCCTTCACAAGAAAACTTATTTACGGTGAAGGAGATCGAGACAGTAGAGAGTGGAAAAAGTGTATAGCATTTCAGGAGGAGGAGAGTAATACCGAGAGGTTATTCCAGCAAAAGTTGCTCAAGGGAGAAGGAGAGTCACAAGGGGAATGTATCATTACAACCCTTCAGTCTGGAGAGTTGAGGGATGTATATTTAGAAGATTTGATAGAACAAAGTGAGCCAGAAAGTGAAAATGCCAGATAGTGGGGAGAAATAATGGACAGAATACAGGAGGAGAAAGTACAAGAAATAAGGTAAAAAAAAGAAATGGTATGTGCAAACTGTGAAAGAAGGAGAAAAAAAGGATGAAAGGAAATCAGGAGTTAGAAGAAAACATAGTATGACAATAACTAGTAAGACAGAAAAAGAACTAGGCAGGTATGAAATGTGGGACAGCATCATATCATCACTCACTCGGTATTGAACCCAGAGAGATAACAGCATTTATTTGTATTAATAAAGACACTTTTTGTGACATTATTTTTGAGGAGGTACAATATATGCAGAGAAATATTTAGAGCTATATGAAAGAAATAAGAATGATAATCCATAGAATTTATATGTGATACAGGCATTTAACAGAGAGGAAAAAGCAGACTGTATATACACTTTCATACAGAAAATGAAAGAGGCAGTTTAAGAGGCCATTTAAAAACTGTGTGTAGAGAAGTAATGGATCATACAAAGATTTATGACAACAGAGGTTTATGGACTGGGGGATGGGATGTGGACTGATATTGCAAATGCAAAATGTAAAAATAATACACATGGCTAGCATAATCAGTGTGGAAGGAAACAGGGGTTTGGCAAACTACTGAGGCAACCAAAGACATGTTTTTTTCTGTGGCAAAAATGATCATTTAATTAGTGATTGTGATAAAAGAAAATGTTTTATTTGTGGTAAAGGTCATGAAGCAAAAAAATGTGAACTGAAATGTATATAATGTGAAAAGATAGGAATTTCATGGATGGATCTTGATGTAAAATAAAAGAATATACAGGAAAGGGGGGAAGCTACTTTAAATGAGAGTGTGGTAGAAGATGATATAGAAAAAATACAAAAGGAAAATGAGAAATATACAACAGTAAAAATAAAGGAAAACATAAGAAAAGAAGTAGAAGAAGAAGAAATAAGTAATTTGAGTGAAGAATAAGAGAAATGGAAAGAAATTAAAAGCAAAATAAATTATATTGGAAAAACAGTGAAACATAAAAAATGTAAATTTAAAGATATAGGAATAGGAAAAAAGAAAGGAAAAGGATGAAAAAATAACAAGATTTTTTATAGAGTGAGAATTTTATCTATAAATGTGAACAGTATCAAGAATGTAAGAAAATTAGGGGTATTAGACTGTTGTAAATTACTGGCTATGGATATCATAATATTAACAGATATAAGAATGTTGACAGAAGAATAAAGAATACAAGTTAACAAACTATAAGAAGGAAAATTAATATGGAATATAGGAGAAGAAAGTTGTTCAGAAATGGCATTTCTAAGTAAAGAAATATAGAAATTTTAGATTTCACATTAGGAAGAGTGTTAATTGTGGATACAAAATGGAAGAATCAAATGTACAGAACTGTGGCAGTTATATTATACTAAAGCAAAGAGAAATTATGTTTTAAAAAATTCTTGATTATGTTAGTGTCAACATGCAAATTATATTAGTAGGAGATTTTAATTGTGACTTAAGACATAGGTGAAAAGAAGGAGCAGATGTTAAAGTTATTTTGTAAGTAATAAACAGTGGTAAAATGTATTTATGGGATAAGAAACAGTCGAATTACAAAATAGGTAACTTAAAAACAGAAATTAACTATTTTATACTATCAGATAGTTTAAAAATATTTCATAAAGGTATAAAATGATAGGATTTTCAGATCATGTAGTAATTTAGGTAGAAATTCAAGATAAGGAAGGATATATTTGTTTATATTGTGGACAGGTGGAAACTACAGCACGTGTTTACGAACTGTGATAGAGTGAACCAATTATGGAAACAAATACATGCAAAAGAATGTATAAAGGGACTAAAAATTGTGAATTTAGATACGATACTAGGTTGAATAAGGAGAAGAGCTGCCTGTTGGGAGCCAGGATATGCCACATAACACACGCACTCAGGTCACTCCAAAACAGGTACAGATATGACTCAATCATTGTCCATGTTGGTGTGAATGACCTGAGATGCACCTCCCTGGACTACATGAAAAGAGACATAGAGGAGCTCTTGGATCATGTAGCCCAGGAGGGTATGACCCTAGCCCTGAGTAGCATCTTGCCATCACCCAGAATGATATCACAGTACAAACAAAAAATGATTGATTTCAATAATTGGCTAAGTTTCTGGTGTCATTCTAAGGAGATCCAGTATCTGTCTGCCTAGGATGACATGATCGACAGACCTCAGTGCTTTGCCAGAGATGGCCTCTGCATCTGTCGCCCCAGGGATTCCGTATACTGGCCAAGGCCTTTGCCACCCCTATAGTGCCTTTTTAGGCAATGTCTGGAAGACCAAAATACCACTGTAACAGCTACAAGCAAATGTAATCTAAGGGTTATGCTACTCAACGTTAGAAGTCTAAATCTCAAGATGCACTAGTTCAAAGTGCTCCTTAAAATGGAGAACATTGACATATGTGCAGTAACGGAGACCTGGTTTAAGGCACCTGGAAGTACTCCTGTGTTACCAGCCTATAACTCATACCACACCTTTCACCCCAAAACATGGACGAAAGACATAAAGGTGGTGGTGTCTCCATATTCATCAAGGATATACACACCTCCAGGCTAGTAGCTCAACATAATGCATCAGAGATACTCCAGGTACAACTAACACTGGGTAAGACTGCAATCCAGGTTGTTGCCTGCTATAGATACCCCACCATGTCCCAAGACTCCAACTTCACATTCCTAAACACCCTACAAAATATTAAGGTCCAACCCAGCACACTCATACTGGGTGACTTTAACTACCCCAACATTAACTGGGAAAACTACTCAAATACCAACAAAGTTGCTCAACGTTTTCTGGAATTCACTAATTCCAATGCCCTGGACCATCTCATTGTTACCCGCACTAGGGGTAGCAACATCTTTGATCTGGTTATTACTAATATGGGCGACCATTGCTCTACAGCAATTGTCAACTCCTCATTGGTCAGATCTGACCACAAGCTAGTCACCATGGATAGCCACATCCCACCCACATCCCCCGCAAAGGTAACCACCGTGTAAAACTTTTCCAAAGCTAACTTTGGGCTTCTAAAAACTGAGGTGACTAACTTCACAGCCCCCATGCAAATGGAGAATAAATGCAAGGCTGCATCATCCTCCAATGCACTGTATGAATACGTACACAAATGCATGGAATGGGCCATTCCCAATCAAACCAAGATGCTCTCCTCCAAAAAAAGGAAGCCAATATGGTGGTCCCCTGCCATAAACAAACTCTACAACAGAAGAAAGAAACTGTTGCAGAACAAGGCAAAGTCCGAAGACTGGAAAAACGCCCTTGTTAGCCTCAACAAAAAGCAGAGATCCCTCATCAAATCCTCTAAAGCTAGCTATGAAAACAAAAGTGCAGCAGATACTAAAGACAACTCAAGGCCTTCTATAGCTACGTCAAAAATCTACACGGCAATGCTCAGAAATGCTCTGAGCTACTACACAATGGTAACTCCTATACTTACCTAACAGACATTGCCAATATACTGACTGACAGATTCAGTGCCAACTTTACCCCCTCTCACCCCCCAAAGGCCCAATCACAATACCCGAGGAATGCCTTGCACCCAGTATTACAGCTGCTCAGGTTAAAATCGCACTGTCCAAGGCCAAGAATACAGCTTCCATGGGACCTGACAATATCCCTGGCTGTGTTCTACATGAATTGCAAAATAAACTGGCACCACACCTGTGTGCCCTGTTTAATCACAGCCTCACTACAGGCTTTGTCCCCACTGTATGGGGCACTGCTACAGTCATACCACTCCACAAAGCGGGTGTGACTATGGACCCTGAAAACTACCACCCCATTAGCCTGACAAGTCTGGTATGTAAGGCTATGGAGTGCATCTTCATGGACATAATAAATAGGGACATAGGGAATCTCCAGACTCTAGACCCCCACACAGTATGGATTTGTGAAGGGTAGATCATGTCTGCTCAATCTGGTAGACTTCTTTGAGTCTGTCACCAGAGCTGTGAATGAAGGCAAGGTAGTTCACACTGCCTACCTCAATCTGGCCAAGGCCTTCGATACAATTTCTCACTCAGGAATCATAGATAAACTCACTAAACTAGGCATCAACCCCTATGTCACCAGGTGGGTTGCAAACCGGCTTACTGACAGAACCAATGCGGTAAAAGTAGTGGACTCCAAGTCAGACTACCAACCAGTCACAAGTGGAGTCCCACAGGGATCGGTCCTGGATACTCTCCTGTTTGGCATCTACTTTTCTGAAGTCCAGGCCAAAACAAAGGGACTCTGACTGACCAAGTTTGCAGATGATTGCAAGCTGGGATCCATTATTAGCTCTCCAAATGATGTTGACATTCTACAGAAAGGCCTCACAGAGACCAATGAATGCTGTCAGAACCATGGCCTTAAGCTCAATGCCAAAAAATGCATTGTCATTCTCTTTGGGAAGAACATGGTACCCATGAACTACCACATCAATGGTAGTCCACTGAACACCGAAGGTGTTATAAGAGTTCTGGGAACACAAGTTTATAGCAACCTCTCCTTTGACAATCACATTACCACTGTCGTCAGAAAAACCCTTATATGGCACATCTCACTTCAAAGGGTTTTACATCCAGGAAGAAGGAGGTCATTGTCCTCTCTACTCTTCCCTCATTAGTCCAGTTATCGAGTACAATGTCCCTTTTGGCATGTACCTCACTAGACATATGCAGCAAATAGAAAGACCACAAAAATATCTCACAAAGAGAATCCTAGGCCTTAAACACCTGCCCTATACAGAAAGACTAAAAAAACTCCAGCTTTTCTCGGTATCATATTGCCTACTTAGAGGCGATCTCTGCTTGACCTACAAAGCCATGTTAGACCCAGCGCTGTTAGATAGGATCTATATTATATTATCGCACACTTACAAAAGTGAACGATAATTAATCAACCCGATGTAAGCAAAAGCTTACAATGCCGAAACCTCAGAACAGCGATTTTTTTTTCCAAGGGAAAAAAAAAATCGCTGTTCCAAAAAAAAATAAAACTTTAAAACATTACATAAAGTGGGGTGCTTCACTCCCCACACCCCCCCTACTTAAATATACCAACTCCGAGATCGCACTACAGTGTCGAAAATGGCAAAGTAATGGGAAAGAATTCACTTAAAAGCCACTTCGCTATTTTGCCTTTTCATTCTTTTACATTTGATTCAAGACACATTTGATAAAATGCATCTGCGATCACATAATAGGAACCCATTAGATATGCTACATCTAAAGAAATCCCAATCCCTCCATGCCACATGCTCCAGAGCCCTCAACCTCATTACCACAATCAACAGAACTTGCTGGAGGGACAGGTTCCTAACCCAGAAACTGCCCATGCTCTGAAACAGGATTCCCTTACATGTCAAGCAGAGCACCTCACTGGCCCTCTTCAAGAGAAATCTTGATGAGTGGATGGGAAATAGAAAATTCACCCCGGGAATCATTTCAGTGGCCCTGCTGGACAGAGGTACTGGGAAATAACATTGGGTGGTATGTTGCTAGGGAATCCTTTGGGCTAGGCTTTTAAAGGCTCCAGGGCCATTAGCCTAGTACACTCCTATGAACCTATGAACCTATAGAATATGGGTATTATGAAAATATAAAACAAAAAGAGGTTGATAAATGGGATGAAAAGTTATTTTGTATAATATGGATTATATGGAATTAGAGATTAAAGGAAATAAAATGTAATGGAAAATGGTCATTGTCAGATAAGATAAGGTTTTGGTTATAGATAAAACAGTGGGGGATTAAAAATGTAAAAATATAAAAAAATACATAAAAATGATTGTATATAATTGTAAATAATGTACATAAAATGCATATTATGAATTTTAAATAAAGAACCACAGGGGTGGCTGGGAGGATAGTGTATGATGAGGGAAAGATGGTGGAAGACAGTGCTGTGTAGAGTAGTAATGAGACTGTGCATGATTCAGAAGCTGTTTTTCAGCAAAATTTACTTGTTGAAGCTGAAAAAGAAAAATCAGCAGGTAAAGCTTGTGTTATTATGGCCCTCCAGTCAGGAGGGTTGCGGTATGATTATTGAAGGAGATGGTAATGCAGACCAAGCTAGAAAATGAAGACATTTCCGGGGGAGATATTATGGCTAAAATACAGAAAGAAGAAGCAGAGTCTATCCTGAAAGGTGATAATGAAATAGAAAAGAAATCCTATGCAGAAAAAGGGAAAGAAGGTGCAAGTGGAGTAACAGAAAAGAAAAAGTCGGGAGAGGATGTAAAACAGAAGTCTGTGGTGAGGATTCAAAATAAAGAAGAAAAAGAATGTAGAATGTAGAAATGAAGAGATGAAATATTACATAGAAAAAAAATTAATGTGAAAAATAAAAACTGATAAAATAGAAAAGGAGGGAAAAGTATGGTACAAGAATGTAAAGATACAATATTAAACCATGGGAAAACCTAGCAGAAGAAAAATTAACACTATAAAAATAAGAAATAAATTGTGTAATAAGGAAGTAGTATCTCAAGTTTTTTTTTTTTTTTTTTTTTTTTTTTTTTTGTGGAGACTAGTAATAGATAAATTACCAGTGAAAGAAACATGTCATATAAAAAAAAGTGAAAAAATATGTTTACATTGTTGAGAAGAGGAAACTATAGAACGTGTTTTTTTTTTTTTGTTTGTTTGTTTTTTGAAATGTAAAATAGTAATGAAATTATGGTAAAAGTTATGTAAAGAAAAATTCTTTGAAGATATAAAAGAAGTAGATAAGATAAATATGGACATGATTAATTATGGGTATTATAAGAATATGTTGAAAGAATAGATAAAATATTTTTGTTATATGGAATGAAAGGATAAATGAAATTAGGTTTTTGGCAACAATATTGAGTAAAATCAGATAGTGGTTATGGGAAAAGGAATGGGGATCTAGTAAAGATAAAAACTTTATATGATGTATAAAATAATAACTATGAATGTATAGTAGTAAAGGAAGGAAATGGAAAGGTATATATTTGTAAATATGTAAATATCTTGCAAATAATGTAAGTATATAAATAAAGGACCCCTGCTGTTTTTGATCAATGTCATAAGATCTTTTATATTCACCTGAGCTACCACTCAGCTCAAGAAAATGGAAACTTGATTTAACATCCCAAGTGAAGGGCAGCATACTCAGCTGTATGCAACCCCCCATTCTTCACTGCAATGCCAGTAATCCAATCACCTGGAGTGGGAATAGAACCCACAACCTGTTGGACTTCCAGCACTAAAAAACAAAGTGTGCTACCTGTTGTTCCACTGACAGTACTAGTACAAGAATGTACTAAATGGAGATATGGACAATATAGAGAATATAGTCACCCAAGAAAAAAATGTAAGCCTTACTATAGTTAATGTGGAATTGATAACCATTTTTGGTTTGAATGTCTGTTAATTGTAGAAAAATAAGAAATATTGAAAACAGTGAGAAGTAACAAATAGATATAAAGAAATAGGGATAAGAAGAAGGAGTTGAAATAAAGTAAATAAAAAAGGGGAAAGAAAAGATGTATGAAATGGAAGGATCTGAAAATACAGGGTAACAACAAGAAGACAATGTAGTGATGGAGGAACAAAAGATAAGGAATGAGGAAGGGAAAGGGGTTATAGTGGAAAATAAATATGGTGCTTTGGAAAGTGAGGAAGAAGAGGAGAGTAGAGAAAGTGTCAGGTCTGAAAAAGAAGCTCTGGCATCAAAAGAAGGAAGGGTAAGAAGAAGGAAAAGAAATTATTAGATGAAAAAGATGCAAAAAGATAAAGGTTGATATTAATGTTGTGACCTTAAATGTGAGCAGTACAAAACTGATGTGAGAAGAATGTGTGTTTTTAAATAGTTCAAAAGAATGGGTATGTATGTAATAGGTTAGATACAAGCACTGTGAAACCAAGGAAAGAGTGAAGATTTTGAAATGACATGGAGAAGAAAATTGGTTTGAACAACGGGGAAGGATTTATGTTCAGGACCTGCAGTATTGTTAAAAAATAAAGAGGTAATAATAGATGTCAGAGTACGATTAATAGGTCGAATGTTAATATGCAATATCAGATTGAAGCAGAATGTACTAAGTATAATTGTGATTTATGATTATACAAATGTAGGATAAACAAAGTGACTACTTGAAGAAATACAGAATATATGTGGTAGTTAATGTGGCTTATTATTTTAGTGGGAGACTTTAACTGTGATTTAAGAAAAGACAAAAGTAAATGAGACATGATATTAAAATGATGAACAAAATAATAGAGAATGGTAGGTTAAAATAAGGAAAAAAAGGATCTTTATGTATAAGAGGAATTTTGCAGTCTGAGCTGGATCATGTATATTCAGAAGGTATGAAAGAAATATGTAGTGTATGCAAAGATGAAGTAGTACAGACAATAATAGGAGAAAATGAAGAATTAATAAAAAAGGGAGAAGTGTAAAAATATTAAAAGGAAATTTGTAGATATGGAAAGTTTGAAATAACATTTTACATTGAAGCCTTTTATAGAAATTTGACTTACTGGTGGATTGTATGTAAAAAGAAATATAAAAAGGTATATATGCAAGTGGAAAAAAATGAGAGGAAGAAAGAGAAAGGTAAATATAGTACACAAAAAGAAAATGTGTGTAATTATTAGAGATAAGACAACTGGTTTTGAAGAGAAGAGAAATCCATATGAATATAATAAGGATAAAGTAAAAATGTTATTTAAAACAGAGATTTTTTCTCCTGAAGAGAGAAAGAGAAAATTCCACCTTTTCATTTCTAAAATTTACATCACATGTATCAAGAGAGGTGACTGATTTTTTGATGTAAAATTAACAAGGGATGGCACCACCTTAGATATTCAGATATTTTTAAAAGCTGTAAGAAGAATATATTTTTAATGAGGTCCAGTATGCATCTGAATTATGTCTTTAAAAATGTTTTGAAGGGACAAGCTCTGCACCTTTCGAGGCTTACTAGTAATGATGCTGTTTTAAATGAACAAGTGGAGCTATTAAAGGAAGAATTTATGAGTAGAGGATATACTAAATTTGAGTGTGCACACAGTTCCAGGTGATACATTTGGAGAGAAAAGAGAGAGGTAAACCCTACTTCTCCAAACGAACAAAATGGATTTTGATAGTCAGGGTACACCTTATAATAGAGGATGTAGATTATGTCTTCCCTTTACCTCAGATAATAAAAATATAATGGAGGCTGTACATAAGAACTGGCACATACTGGTAGCAGATGATACTATTAGAAAAGTGGTAGGGCTTCATCCTAAGACTACCTACAGGAATTTGAAGTCTTTGAAAAGGCGTTTATGTCATAGAACAGGTTGCATACACAGTCAGAGAATATCTGATAGAGAAGGGACTTTTAGTTGTAGACATTGCAATTTTTGTAACTTTGTTGCTAATAAGAACAATTTTATATATCATACGACAGGCAGGAGATACATGTTTTGACACTACGCAGATTGTTCTATGAATAATGTTGTCTATTTGGCGCAGTGTAATTTGTGTCACAAGTTTTATGTGGGCATGACCACCAGAGCCTTTAGAGATAGAATTAGAGAACACATCTACCATAGTAGCATTGGTGATACTAGGAGTGCTATAGCTAAGCACATCATAAATGAGGGTAAAATACATAGTTTTTTTATTTCTTACACTTCAGGTTGTATCCCCTATTGTGAGGTTAGGTGACGCTAGAAATACTTTGGAGAAGATTGATCAAAAATGGATAGTGCTATTACAAGCAGATAAGATGCAGGGCCTGAATGAAGCTCTGTCTCTTAAATCTTTTTTGAGAGACAGGAAGCTGAAAGCAAATTGATGAGCTTTTCAACACACATATTATTACTTTTGTTTGCGTTTGTATGTTAATGGGCTTGTTTCTTTAATATTATTAGGATATATTTGTCCCATGGGTATTTTATGTGTTTGGCATTCTAGGATTGTTCTATTATGTGTTTACATATTGGATATAGGCTTTAGTTCTTCTTAGTTTAGCTAGTTGATATTTTCTCAGGGTTGTGTTTGATACATATTACCATGTATTGACTTTTATCTGTTATTTGTTTAGTTTTCTGTCTTTTGATTTTCATCCCTTTATTAGAATGTTTGAGTGAGATGCCTTATATACTTTTTTTTGTGGTCTGAGCTCCTTTTATGTTTTGAATTTGTGTCTGTTTTTATTTAACAGTAGACAGGGCATTGCTTTAGTTAACTTAGCATTGTAGCATAATGGCTGAGCTTTCAGCCTATGTATTTTGAGCGAAGTTGATTTATTTTTTCATATAGTTTTTTATAGCATTACCTCTTTTTAACTGACTTCTCCATATAATTTTACTCATTTTAGTAGTTTGATGGCTGAGTATTCAGCATTATGTTTTTCAAGTGTAACTGATTTAATGTGAGACATAATGCTTTGACATTACATTATCTGTTATCATATAAGAAGCATAGATTGTTTTATTATGACTTTCTTTATAAACAGACCTTTTTCATTTATGTTGTATTGACATTCTCATGGCAATAAACAACATTTACTTATCGCAAGAGTATTCTTGCGAGATTTTAGTGTCTTAATGGAACATAAAAATAATGGAACCATGGCGTTTCTAAGATATTATATTCTGAGGTAATTTAAGGTTAAATATGATTAATTCATCATGTTTTGCAGTTTGACTAATGCATTTCATTATGTAGAGAGATTGTGATATGTATAATAGCAGCAACCTTCAAACACTGGACCCCATGCAGTTTGGGTTCATGAAAGGCCGATCTTGTCTCATGAACCTGATTGACTTCTTCAAATCAGTCTCCAGTCCACACAGCCTATCTGGACCAAGACAAGGCCTTCGACACCATCCCCCACTCTGGAATCACAGATAAACTTACTAAGCTGGGCATTAATCCCTACATCACTTGATGGGTTGCCAACTGGCTTACTGACAGAACCCACACTGTAAAAGTAGCCGACTCCAAATCCATCTCCAGACATGTGACAAGTGGAGTACCTCAGGGTTCAGTCCTGGGACCGCTGCTGTTTGGCATCTACTTCTCTGAAGTACAGGCCAACACTAAGGGACTCTGGCTAACAAAGTTTGCAGATGACTGCAAACTGGGAGCCATTATTGAATCCCCAGATGATGTGGATATTCTACAAAAGGGCCTTACAGAAACAGATGCTTGGTGCCAGAGCCCTGGGCTCAAGCTTAATGCCAACAAATGTATAGTTATCCCCTTTGGGAAAAAACATGTACCCATGAATTACCACATAGGTGGCAGTACACTAAACACTAAAAGTGTGATAAGAGACTTAGGGACACAGGTGGACAGTGATCTAACCTTTGATAACCTCATCGCCACAACAGTCAGGAAATCCTTCTATGTGGCACACCTCATCACTAAGGGCTTTTCATCCAGAAAAAGGAGGTCATTGTACCACTGTACTCATCCCTCATTAGACCCATTATAGAATACAATCACCAGTTTGGTATGTACCTCTCAAGACATCTGCAACAACTGGAAAGGCCACAGGAATACCTCACTAAAACAATCACAGGCCTAAAGCAGATGCCCTATGCTGACCATCTAAAAAACCTCTACCTATACTCTGTCTCATATCATCTTCTCAGAGGCTATCTCTGCTTAACATACAAGGCCATGTCAAACCCAGAGCTGTTGGACATGCTACACTTAAAGAAATCCCAGTCCCTCAGAGACACATGCTCCAGGGATCTAAACCTTGTCATCACAATGAACAAAACATGCTGGAGGAATAGGTTCCTGACCCAGAGACTCCCCAGATTCTGGAATAGACTGCCCATACATGTCAAGCAGAGCACCTCTTTGGCCGTTTTCAAAAGGAACCTTGATGACTGGATGGGAGATAGGAAATTCACCCCGGGGATCACATCAGTTGCCCTGCTAAGCAGGGGTCCAGGGAAGTAAATACTGTGGGAAGAAATAGCCAGGGAATTGTTATGGCTAGGCTTGTGTAGGCCCTAGGGCTGATATCCTAGTAAAAACCTATGAACCTATTTTATGTTATGATGACACTGAGCAATGAGTTTGTCTAGCAAACAGAAATCTATGAAGTTTATATGATCAATACAGAGTAACAGAAAAGAAAAAGTCGGGAGAGGATGTAAAACAGAAGTCTGTGGTGAGGATTCAAAATAAAGAAGAAAAAGAATGTAGAATGTAGAAATGAAGAGATGAAATATTACATAGAAAAAAATTAATGTGAAAAATAAAAACTGATAAAATAGAAAAGGAGGGAAAAGTATGGTACAAGAATGTAAAGATACAATATTAAACCATGGGAAAACCTAGCAGAAGAAAAATTAACACTATAAAAATAAGAAATAAATTGTGTAATAAGGAAGTAGTATCTCAAGTTTTTTTTTTTTTTTTTTTTTTTTTTTTTTTGTGGAGACTAGTAATAGATAAATTACCAGTGAAAGAAACATGTCATATAAAAAAAAGTGAAAAAATATGTTTACATTGTTGAGAAGAGGAAACTATAGAACGTGTTTTTTTTTTTTTGTTTGTTTGTTTTTTGAAATGTAAAAGAGTAATGAAATTATGGTAAAAGTTATGTAAAGAAAAATTCTTTGAAGATATAAAAGAAGTAGATAAGATAAATATGGACATGATTAATTATGGGTATTATAAGAATATGTTAAAAGAATAGATAAAATATTTTTGTTATATGGAATGAAAGGATAAATGAAATTAGGTTTTTGGCAACAATATTGAGTAAAATCAGATAGTGGTTATGGGAAAAGGAATGGGGATCTAGTAAAGATAAAAACTTTGTATGATGTATAAAATAATAACTATGAATGTATAGTAGTAAAGGAAGGAAATGGAAAGGTATATATTTGTAAATATGTAAATATCTTGCAAATAATGTAAGTATATAAATAAAGGACCCCTGCTGTTTTTGATCAATGTCATAAGATCTTTTATATTCACCTGAGCTACCACTCAGCTCAAGAAAATGGAAACTTGATTTAACATCCCAAGTGAAGGGCAGCATACTCAGCTGTATGCAACCCCCCATTCTTCACTGCAATGCCAGTAATCCAATCACCTGGAGTGGGAATAGAACCCACAACCTGTTGGACTTCCAGCACTAAAAAACAAAGTGTGCTACCTGTTGTTCCACTGACAGTACTAGTACAAGAATGTACTAAATGGAGATATGGACAATATAGAGAATATAGTCACCCAAGAAAAAAATGTAAGCCTTACTATAGTTAATGTGGAATTGATAACCATTTTTGGTTTGAATGTCTGTTAATTGTAGAAAAATAAGAAATATTGAAAACAGTGAGAAGTAACAAATAGATATAAAGAAATAGGGATAAGAAGAAGGAGTTGAAATAAAGTAAATAAAAAAGGGGAAAGAAAAGATGTATGAAATGGAAGGATCTGAAAATACAGGGTAACAACAAGAAGACAATGTAGTGATGGAGGAACAAAAGATAAGGAATGAGGAAGGGAAAGGGGTTA
This sequence comes from Protopterus annectens, assembly GCF_019279795.1. Classification (NCBI taxonomy): domain Eukaryota; kingdom Metazoa; phylum Chordata; order Ceratodontiformes; family Protopteridae; genus Protopterus; species Protopterus annectens. The sequence goes on from NC_056737.1 coordinate 1,032,946,882, forward strand.
TAGTGGAAAATAAATATGGTGCTTTGGAAAGTGAGGAAGAAGAGGAGAGTAGAGAAAGTGTCAGGTCTGAAAAAGAAGCTCTGGCATCAAAAGAAGGAAGGGTAAGAAGAAGGAAAAGAAATTATTAGATGAAAAAGATGCAAAAGATAAAGGTTGATATTAATGTTGTGACCTTAAATGTGAGCAGTACAAAACTGATGTGAGAAGAATGTGTGTTTTTAAATAGTTCAAAAGAATGGGTATGTATGTAATAGGTTAGATACAAGCACTGTGAAACCAAGGAAAGAGTGAAGATTTTGAAATGACATGGAGAAGAAAATTGGTTTGAACAACGGGGAAGGATTTATGTTCAGGACCTGCAGTATTGTTAAAAAATAAAGAGGTAATAATAGATGTCAGAGTACGATTAATAGGTCGAATGTTAATATGCAATATCAGATTGAAGCAGAATGTACTAAGTATAATTGTGATTTATGATTATACAAATGTAGGATAAACAAAGTGACTACTTGAAGAAATACAGAATATATGTGGTAGTTAATGTGGCTTATTATTTTAGTAGGAGACTTTAACTGTGATTTAAGAAAAGACAAAAGTAAATGAGACATGATATTAAAATGATGAACAAAATAATAGAGAATGGTAGGTTAAAATAAGGAAAAAAAGGATCTTTATGTATAAGAGGAATTTTGCAGTCTGAGCTGGATCATGTATATTCAGAAGGTATGAAAGAAATATGTAGTGTATGCAAAGATGAAGTAGTACAGACAATAATAGGAGAAAATGAAGAATTAATAAAAAAGGGAGAAGTGTAAAAATATTAAAAGGAAATTTGTAGATATGGAAAGTTTGAAATAACATTTTACATTGAAGCCTTTTATAGAAATTTGACTTACTGGTGGATTGTATGTAAAAAGAAATATAAAAAGGTATATATGCAAGTGGAAAAAAATGAGAGGAAGAAAGAGAAAGGTAAATATAGTACACAAAAAGAAAATGTGTGTAATTATTAGAGATAAGACAACTGGTTTTGAAGAGAAGAGAGAAATCCATATGAATATAATAAGGATAAAGTAAAAATGTTATTTAAAACAGAGATTTTTTTTCTCCTGAAGAGAGAAAGAGAAAATTCCACCTTTTTCATTTCTAAAATTTACATCACATGTATCAAGAGAGGTGACTGATTTTTTGATGTAAAATTAACAAGGGATGGCACCACCTTAGATATTCAGATATTTTTAAAAAGCTGTAAGAAGAATATATTTTTAATGAGGTCCAGTATGCATCTGAATTATGTCTTTAAAAATGTTTTGAAGGGACAAGCTCTGCACCTTTCGAGGCTTACTAGTAATGATGCTGTTTTAAATGAACAAGTGGAGCTATTAAAGGAAGAATTTATGAGTAGAGGATATACTAAATTTGAGTGTGCACACAGTTCCAGGTGATACATTTGGAGAGAAAAGAGAGAGGTAAACCCTACTTCTCCAAACGAACAAAATGGATTTTGATAGTCAGGGTACACCTTATAATAGAGGATGTAGATTATGTCTTCCCTTTACCTCAGATAATAAAAATATAATGGAGGCTGTACATAAGAACTGGCACATACTGGTAGCAGATGATACTATTAGAAAAGTGGTAGGGCTTCATCCTAAGACTACCTACAGGAATTTGAAGTCTTTGAAAAGACGTTTATGTCATAGAACAGGTTGCATACACAGTCAGAGAATATCTGATAGAGAAGGGACTTTTAGTTGTAGACATTGCAATTTTTGTAACTTTGTTGCTAATAAGAACAATTTTATATATCATACGACAGGCAGGAGATACATGTTTTGACACTACGCAGATTGTTCTATGAATAATGTTGTCTATTTGGCGCAGTGTAATTTGTGTCACAAGTTTTATGTGGGCATGACCACCAGAGCCTTTAGAGATAGAATTAGAGAACACATCTACCATAGTAGCATTGGTGATACTAGGAGTGCTATAGCTAAGCACATCATAAATGAGGGTAAAATACATAGTTTTTTTATTTCTTACACTTCAGGTTGTATCCGCTATTGTGAGGTTAGGTGACGCTAGAAATACTTTGGAGAAGATTGATCAAAAATGGATAGTGCTATTACAAGCAGATAAGATGCAGGGCCTGAATGAAGCTCTGTCTCTTAAATCTTTTTTGAGAGACAGGAAGCTGAAAGCAAATTGATGAGCTTTTCAACACACATATTATTACTTTTGTTTGCGTTTGTATGTTAATGGGCTTGTTTCTTTAATATTATTAGGATATATTTGTCCCATGGGTATTTTATGTGTTTGGCATTCTAGGATTGTTCTATTATGTGTTTACATATTGGATATAGGCTTTAGTTCTTCTTAGTTTAGCTAGTTGATATTTTCTCAGGGTTGTGTTTGATACATATTACCATGTATTGACTTTTATCTGTTATTTGTTTAGTTTTCTGTCTTTTGATTTTCATCCCTTTATTAGAATGTTTGAGTGAGATGCCTTATATACTTTTTTTTGTGGTCTGAGCTCCTTTTATGTTTTGAATTTGTGTCTGTTTTTATTTAACAGTAGACAGGGCATTGCTTTAGTTAACTTAGCATTGTAGCATAATGGCTGAGCTTTCAGCCTATGTATTTTGAGCGAAGTTGATTTATTTTTTCATATAGTTTTTTATAGCATTACCTCTTTTTAACTGACTTCTCCATATAATTTTACTCATTTTAGTAGTTCGATGGCTGAGTATTCAGCATTATGTTTTTCAAGTGTAACTGATTTAATGTGAGACATAATGCTTTGACATTACATTATCTGTTATCATATAAGAAGCATAGATTGTTTTATTATGACTTTCTTTATAAACAGACCTTTTTCATTTATGTTGTATTGACATTCTCATGGCAATAAACAACATTTACTTATCGCAAGAGTATTCTTGCGAGATTTTAGTGTCTTAATGGAACATAAAAATAATGGAACCATGGCGTTTCTAAGATATTATATTCTGAGGTAATTTAAGGTTAAATATGATTAATTCATCATGTTTTGCAGTTTGACTAATGCATTTCATTATGTAGAGATTGTGATATGTATAATAGCAGCAACCTTCAAACACTGGACCCCATGCAGTTTGGGTTCATGAAAGGCCGATCTTGTCTCATGAACCTGATTGACTTCTTCAAATCAGTCTCCAGTCCACACAGCCTATCTGGACCAAGACAAGGCCTTCGACACCATCCCCCACTCTGGAATCACAGATAAACTTACTAAGCTGGGCATTAATCCCTACATCACTTGATGGGTTGCCAACTGGCTTACTGACAGAACCCACACTGTAAAAGTAGCCGACTCCAAATCCATCTCCAGACATGTGACAAGTGGAGTACCTCAGGGTTCAGTCCTGGGACCGCTGCTGTTTGGCATCTACTTCTCTGAAGTACAGGCCAACACTAAGGGACTCTGGCTAACAAAGTTTGCAGATGACTGCAAACTGGGAGCCATTATTGAATCCCCAGATGATGTGGATATTCTACAAAAGGGCCTTACAGAAACAGATGCTTGGTGCCAGAGCCCTGGGCTCAAGCTTAATGCCAACAAATGTATAGTTATCCCCTTTGGGAAAAAACATGTACCCATGAATTACCACATAGGTGGCAGTACACTAAACACTAAAAGTGTGATAAGAGACTTAGGGACACAGGTGGACAGTGATCTAACCTTTGATAACCTCATCGCCACAACAGTCAGGAAATCCTTCTATGTGGCACACCTCATCACTAAGGGCTTTTCATCCAGAAAAAGGAGGTCATTGTACCACTGTACTCATCCCTCATTAGACCCATTATAGAATACAATCACCAGTTTGGTATGTACCTCTCAAGACATCTGGAAAACTGGAAAGGCCACAGGAATACCTCACTAAAACAATCACAGGCCTAAAGCAGATGCCCTATGCTGACCATCTAAAAAACCTCTACCTATACTCTGTCTCATATCATCTTCTCAGAGGCTATCTCTGCTTAACATACAAGGCCATGTCAAACCCAGAGCTGTTGGACATGCTACACTTAAAGAAATCCCAGTCCCTCAGAGACACATGCTCCAGGGATCTAAACCTTGTCATCACAATGAACAAAACATGCTGGAGGAATAGGTTCCTGACCCAGAGACTCCCCAGATTCTGGAATAGACTGCCCATACATGTCAAGCAGAGCACCTCTTTGGCCGTTTTCAAAAGGAACCTTGATGACTGGATGGGAGATAGGAAATTCACCCCGGGGATCACATCAGTTGCCCTGCTAAGCAGGGGTCCAGGGAAGTAAATACTGTGGGAAGAAATAGCCAGGGAATTGTTATGGCTAGGCTTGTGTAGGCCCTAGGGCCGATATCCTAGTAAAAACCTATGAACCTATTTTATGTTATGATGACACTGAGCAATGAGTTTGTCTAGCAAACAGAAATCTATGAAGTTTATATGATCAATACAGCTTTGGAGAATATGTGAAATATGCATTTGTCTATATAATGTATACAATTTAGTGAGCTTATACCATTTTGAGATGCGAGTAACCATCCTATGCCATCATGATGTTAAGCTATGAATTTATTTAGCAAATAGAGATTCGTGAAGTTTGTATGATTAGTACAACTTTAGAAAGTATGTGACTCATGTAATTGATAATAATATGCACATAATTTAGTGATTTCATAATACTTTGAGATGCAAGCAACTATATTTTATATTAGCTGGAGATTTACAATGTGTTAGATTTTTATAGTTTTACAAAGTATTTTAAACTATATATTGCATTGTGATGAATGTATATTTTTATATTTATAAGTTATCAATAAGCAGAGCTTCTTAGGGATCAGTATGATGGCTTTAACACACTCCGGTTTTATCTAATTAGACTAATTAGTTGTAATTGGTCTCAGAATGTGATTGGATGCTAATTATTTTAAAAGGAAAGTTGTTTGTTTGAAGCAGTTGTGTCTGATGAAGCATAGCAGTACTCTACGAAAGTGCTTACAAATTTTTTAACCTTTTTACTTAGTTTCCAATAAATGTTTTTGTTTTTATGCCATGCTGGTCCTCTGTCTGAATTTGCTGATATATTTGTTTGCAGTGGAAATTGGATTTTGATGCAGTGGGTTCGTTTCTATTATAAAGGAAGTGTTAAATGAAGGTGTCAATATAGTTCATAGATTATTACTAAGCTAACTGCCTTTGTGAGCCTTTTTAAGGCTAGCCAATTATCCCTTGTGAGACTCAAGTCCTGCACCTTGTGCTTGTAAGGCAAACACCTTAACCATTAGGCCATCCTCCCAACCCTAAAGGAATAAAGATGAATGAAATGCTTGTAATTGTGAAAGCGGCAGTGGATTAATATAATAAAGGAAAAATATGAAGGGAAAAATAATAGCATGTGTTATTGCAAAAGCATTTAATAGTATTAATTAGAATTAGTATTATGTGCCGCATACCACTGTAAAAACATGTCTCCTGTAATTTGTGTGTATACTGATCATGTCTAAATAACTAAATGTGTCTTGTAATTTTTCTTTGTGGAGCTTTTCTCCCCGGGCCTCTGCTGAAAAAGGGCCTTTTCGGCTCAGTCAGACACCCCCTGGTTAACAAATGTAAAATAAAAAAAATAATCACAAAAATGTAGAATATTTTAAAAGAATATGGGATAGAAAAGAAAGGGATAAAGGTGATTAGGTCAGTCTAGGAAGTTTCATGTAACTCAGTGATGGTGAATAGATGGTTGGGGAAAAAGATAAACTCACTGGATAGCAAACTGTCTCAGAATTAGAACACAGGAAGTAAGGGTGGGTTGCCCCACCTCCTCCAAAAGACATGTCCCTAGTGGAATAGCTCATGGTTCAGTTCTTAGGCTACTTCATTGGCATTTACTTCTTGAAAATACAATTACCATTATAATTATAATTATAATTGCCATGGGAGTGCAGGCCTATGCTTAAGATTCTCACAGCCTTGTAAGTATGTGTGAGCCTAAAAAAGAGGGGTAAACAAGATTGCCCACTGAGTATGTGGTTGTTTGTTAAGTTAAAGAAGTGGGTTGTAAGAGCTGAGATGGGAAGTGAGAGACTGTGTTATATGGCACTAAATGTTATCCTAGGGAAATGATTTAGTGTTAATACCAAGACCCCTAACCGGGAAAAGCCGAAAGACACAAACAAAACAAACCAAAGATTAAAGGGTATATGTGAGAATTTCTTGGAATTACAGAAGGTCTGGTAGGAAAAGTTGGGTTGCAGTTGAAAAAGCAAAAAATTAAGAGCTTTGAGGAAGCTGTGCAGATTTCTGGAATATACTTTACACGGAGTGAAATCAGGTTGTGTTAGGAGTGATATATTGAAAGTATGAGATTGCTGTATAACATGGAAGGAAATACTGAAAAAATAACAAAACTAACAGATTGGTGAAAAGTATTCTAGTTAACCTTAAGAAAAGGTATATACCTGAATGCATATGTGTTCAGAAAGCCAACTTATTTAGGTATTGATTATATGTTGTCAAGTTGTATGGTGAGTTAATTATTGGTAATGTTTTTACTTTTTTTTAATCCATTGAAAAGAGGGATTAAGTAGAATAATGCAGAATATGGGAGGCGTGAATTTAATAAATCCTATTGTGCTTTTGGTATCAATTCATTTGTACTGGGTATTTAAAGCTGCCTAATAAAGAAATGTAGTAATAGGGCTATTACTGTTTGAAAAACATAAAAATGTTTGGGTAAGTGCAAGCCGAAACAAAAGGAAAAGAGTAAATGAAAATTGTGAAGCAAAATAAGAATATGGAAGATTGAAACTAATGAGTTAAAATAGGGAAAAAGAATTAGTATTAGAAAATAATAGGAGATGATGATAACAATGCAAACAGAGAAAGGGAAAAAGAGTTCAGTTATTTTATGAAGGCTGGGACTTTTATGGTAAATTATGTTGGATAAATTGTCATTTAAAGGGAACATGAACACTACATGAGCTTGAGTCTGAAGTGTCAAAAAAAAACACTGTTTCAAAGTCAGGGACTCAGGGTCAAACTCAGTATGAGTTTAGGCAAAAGGCCATGGGGAGGGAGCAGGAGGGGAATTTTAGACTTAGCAGTGGGGCAGGAAGTTCAGGATTAGAGAATGGGAACTGAGTTTTAGGGTTAGGGAACAGAAAAGGAGTTTTAGGTTTAAAGAACAGACAGAGGGTTTTAAATTTAGGGAGCAGGAAAGAGATTTAGGTAGAGGGGAAGGGCAGTTTTAAATTTAGGGAGTGATTGAGGAATTTAGGTTTAAGGAGGGGGTTGGTGTTGTAGGTTTATGGAGCAATCAGAGACTTTACGGTTAGGGAGGGACAGTGGAGATTTAAAGTAAGGAAACAAGAACTGGTTGGGAATTTTAAGGTTAGAGTTTAGGTTCTGGTAGGGCTATATAGTTGTATAGGGTCAGGTGTGGAGAGGGTTATGTACAAGCAGGAGATTATACTTCTCAACCTTTTAGATCTAGAAATCTGGACAAAGTCATAAATAATGGGAGGACAAAGGCCCAAAAATAAGGACACATTTTAAATATTGCTCTTACAAACTTAGAAGGTTGTTAAAATAACAGGTTTTACATTTGCATGAATTTTCTGAATGGTATGAAGTCTGAAACTCAAATGTCTGCCATTATTTTCTGACTTTAACTCTCAATGATTTGTCAGTGATTTGCCAGAAAACCACAATTTGTATGAGAAACAGGCCAAAAATATGAGGCAAAAATCTGGACATTCTGCAAAAATCTGTACAGTTGAGAGATATGATTTGGGTTAGTGGAAGTTCAAGCACTTGCTTTTTCGAGTGAGAAGGACTGAGCAGGTGAGTTGTGAGATAGTAGCACATGTGCACCTGTAGTTGACCCAAATATGAAGTATAAAGCAATTGGGGAAAAAATGTGCAATGTATTTAATGTGTAAGAAGTACCTCAATATTGGTTTTGGATTGTGAAAAAAGGAGAGATTCTCAGCTGTGTTTACATGAATGGAAAGGATTTAAAATACTGATATGAACATGATATTGTATGAAAACTATAAAGATGGAAGTAAGGTGGAACTAGATAAATGGGATTAAGTTTTGCTCATTGCAATATGGTGTTTAAGGAACAGACATTGTGAACAACAATATGTCCTATGTGGACCAAATTAAACCTGTCATTATACCTGGTATCGTACATGCTGCTAAGAGATGATGACCTGTGTCTGACATACAATGCATTCCCCAACCCATTACTGATGGATTTAATTCACATCAGCAAGTCAAATGGCATCAGAAATACTCTGTCTAGAGAACTAAACCTCTTCTGCAACATCAACAGAATAGTTTGAAAGGACAGGTATACCTCACAGAGGATACTGCTGCTATGGAACAGACTCCCCATCTATATAAAACAAAGTTCATCCCTGTCCATATTCAAGCACAATTTAGATCAGTGGATGAGAAACAGAACATTTACCCCAAGATTTCCCCCTGTACTACTAATGGACAGAGGCAGCTCCTAAATGTTTTATCCCATGCATGGGTCCCCTCAAAGTATCTATGGTATGATCCTAGTTATTCTCATTAGAGGTAATATAAAATTATCAACCATGTAATGGGTAAGGCCAGTCTCTAACCAAATAGCGTAGGTTATTTTAAGCACAAAAAGGGAAACTGACTAGGCTTAAAATGGCCTGCAGGGGGCAGTTAACCTAGTACTTACCTATGAGCCTATACGAATGAGTATTTAACAATGAAGAGATAATGGTGTAAATAAAAAGATTATTGTGGTTGAAGGGATGGAAGGGTAAGAAATTAAGTGTGTAGAATAAAATAAAGTGTATATAAAGCTAAGTATAAATATGATAAATGTCTAAATATTGATTTACAAGTAGTATAATTAAAGTAAATTCTATTTTTTTCAATAAGTGCCATGGGATCTTTTATATTCATGTAAGCTATCACCAGTTCAGACAGATGGAGTCTTGGATTAAAATCTCATCCAAACGATGGCACACTCAGGAGTATATCACTTCCCTTATGTTGCAGTGCAGTGCCTGTATTGGAAACTTAATCCAGCAAACTGGTGTGGGAATAGAACCTACAGCCTTCTGAGCTTCCAACACCAAAGGCAAGTGTGCTACCTTTTGATACTTATCGTTTGACATCAAAACACTGTCAAATGAAGTTCTGCAGTTTGAAGGTCATGGAACAATGCTTGCAGTGGAATAATATTTGAAAAGCTTCCGAGGACAGGGTAGTTATCAGGGAGGGCCCTCACAGATCAACTGAGCACTTGCTAGAATGAACAGGATTGTATTTATAGTAGGTATGGCTAGGGGTCTAGCTGATAATGCCGAAACTGCAAAACACCGATGATGAGAACACTGACACCGGAAGATCGACAACAATTATCGACAGTTGAAAATCCTGATGCTGAGAACACCGACATGTTAAGGTAAGTGTGGGGTTAGGGTTAGGGGCGGATTAAGTGAGTTAGGGTTAGGGCGCAGGTTAGGTGAGTGTGCGATAGTGACAGACTGTAGGGTTAGGGGTGGGTTAAGTGAGTTAGGGTTAGGGCGCGGGTTAGGTGAGTGTGCGATAGTGGCGGACAATAGGGTTAGGGTTTGGGTTAAGGTTAGTGCATAGATAATTGTGTATGTAAGGTTTAGTGTAGGTTTGTAAGGTTTTTGTTGTGCTAGTGTTGTGTGTGTGCTTTTTGGACAGGGGATTTGTTTTGTTTGTTGATTGTCGGGATTGTGGTTTGTCGGGCATGTGAAGTTTCGTGTTTTTGAACTTTCGGTTTTGTGGTGTCTGTGATTTCGTTGTCGGTGTTTTTGCGTGTCGGTGTTATCAGGTAGACCCATGGCTAGACACTTTTCATTTGGTGAAATGCTGTCTATCTGTTTAATCGCCTTACTCAAAACTTCCAAACTGACAAAGTGTAGACCTGCAGGAAGAGGATTATTTCCTTGATGACTCTCTCCACCTGAATGCCCCTTCCCCAATCGTTTTGGTGAAACTACTGTGCACACATATTTTTTGGTTCCCTATTGAAATGTCGGCACTTGGAAAATGACGAGTGCTGAAAAGCCAAAAAAAAAAAAAAGACTGAAAAATCACTCTTCTCCCTAAAACTGCTTTTTGCAGGGGGGGCAAGCCCCCATTGCACTCCCATGTGGGGGCAAGCCCCCGGGGGCAAGCCCCCACATCCCCTGAACTTATAAATATCAACTTCCATAGCTCAGAGAAAAAAGAATATTCTGAGAAATGGATTCTCTGACTTAATATATGTTAGTCCATTCTTTTGGTCATTCAGTCTCCACGTTTCAGGACTCACTCTAGCAAGTCCAGACATTTCAAATGATTAGCCATTTCTCAGTTTGCTTAAATGATTTTAGCAGAGACTGAAAGTATCATGTATATCCAGTTCTGTGGTAGAGAGGGATGAAGCCCACACTTTGACCCAGCTGACCCAAGTTTTAGTCGTGGCGCTTGGGCAAGGAGAATGGGAGCTGAGTAGCTTATGACCCGCCTGTACTGGTGAAGAGGAAGTGGTGGGCTCCTGGTGGCCATTTACTTTGGTACAAGTCGAGGCTGGGATGACAGTAAGGGCCATTAGTGGTGAAATACATCTGTTTAATTCTCCTAAGCTTCTAATAGTAGTTCTCCAGGACGTGTGTGAGGGAGCATGCTTATATACTCAGATGGTACAGGAGGTTCACATGTCAGCCACCTGGAGGCAGAGTTACGGCCTTATGAAATGCCTTCATAGCTACCACTGAGCATGATGTGAACTGCTCATAAGGAAGCCATGTACTTCTGTATTCAGTGACCTTCTAATGGACACCACAGAGCCCTAGGCCTTGGGGGAGCCAGATTAACCTGGATGGACCTGGATGGGGATGAGGTATCTACTTCCTCACAGCATGCGAGTGGGGGAAGGAGTGGCAAACAAGACATAAACCATCCTCACAGCAACCTGGATGATGGCCCCTACAAATAATCACTTTCATTGGAGGAGGCTTGACAGTCAGCAACATGTGGCGGGCTCCCATAAAAAAGGCTGCATGTATGTATTAATATATGTGTAGATACACAGAACTATAGTTCTACTATCTTCAGTTCTTGGATTCTTAGTGACCTCTCAGGCTTCATTGTTATTGTATGGATTTTTAGGTATATAATGCATACATACTTAACATTTCTCTCTCTTTCTCTCTCTCTCCATATATATATATATATATATATATACTACACACACACACACACACACACACACACACACACACACACACATAATATATAGCATATACCTATATTTATATCTAGGTCTACTTCTGTCGAAAACACACTTTTTTGACAAACAGACGATCGAACCCACTTACGCAAAAGTGCACTACACCGACAGTGCACTTTCACATAAGCTGATTTACTGAATCACATTACTGTGGGGATAAGGAAATATATCCTTTTTTCCACTGTAGTCTGATCTCGGAGTTAGTATATTTAAGTAGGGGGGGGTGTATGGGGGTGCAGGGGGGGGGGCTTGCCCTGCAAAATAATGTTTAAAGTAGTTTGTTTTGAATCGGCTTTTGTGAAAGTGCACTTTCGATGTAGTGCACTTTTGCTTAAGTGGGTTTCTACGTTTATTGTTTGAGATTTTGAAATTTCGATCAAGAAACATAGACCCCCTATATCAATATCTACATGGACACAGATATACATCAACAACCACAGCAAATAAAATTTAAAGAAAAACTTGCAATTTCTGTATAAATTTCCATAGTAACAGAGTGTGTGTCGGGGATGGGCATAAGACAGAAATTGCTTGGTAGCCCCAATACAATTATAAACAGCATCATTTCAAGCATAGTCTAAACATAAAAAAGAGCATTATAACAGTGAACTTTGTTTTGTATGCACTTTTGTTCATTCATTCATTCATGGTTAGCAAGAGGAGACAGGTGTATGTATACTCTGCCATCTTCCAGGGAATGATCCATTACACCTGGCTCTCCATCCACAACCTCCACCACTTCTCTTACCTCTTTTGAATACTTCAGTACTCAGAGCTTCCACCACCCACTATGGGGCAGTGCTCTCCGGATTCACTGTTCATTACTAGAAAAAGTATTTCCTCAAGCCGTGGGCAGCAAAACAAAAGGAGGTGGAGTTGCAATATATATAAAAGACATACACACCTCTAGGCTGGTCAAACAGTATGATGCACAGGAAACACCCCAGGTGTAGTTAACAATTGACAAGACCCCTAGTCAAATCATAGCTAGTTACAGGCCTCCAACTTTGACTCAAGATGCCCACTCCACCTATCTGGACCTCTTCGAATCTATCAAGATTCAACCCTTTACCCTGATCCTGGGCGATTTTAACTAGCCAACCATAGATTGGAAGAACTACCCATGGCAAAACACAAATGCTCAGGGATTCATTGATTTGTCAGTGCAAATGCCTTGGACAAGCTGGTCGACACCCCCACAAGAGGTGATAATATCCTGGACTTGGTATTAGCCAACATGAGTAACTACTGCAGCATCCCTACAGTGTCATATTCCCTGGTAAGATCGGACAACAAAGAGATCACTTTCAAAGTCACCATCTCCCCAGACCCTGCCCCAGCTAGGGTCAAAGAAAAAAACTTCTCCAAAGCTGATTACAACCTCCTCAGGGAAGGCATAAACAGCTTCACAACCCCCTCCCCCTCCACAGAAACTGGCAAATATGTCCAAACTTACACCAAAGTACTATATAAGCATTTATATAGCTGCATGGAATCAGGAATACCAGACAGGACGAAATCATCCTCCTCAAGGAAGAGTAAACCTTGTCTGGTGGACATCTACAATAAATAAACTCTATAATAAAAGGAAAAAATTGCTGTCCAGGACCAAGAAGGACCAGGTGTCTAATTGGAAGCAATTTCTCCTTATACTGAACAAGCAAATAAGAGCACTAGTGAAATCCTCCAAAGCAAACTTCAAGTCTAAACTGGCCACATCTGCTAAAGACAGTTATAAGGCTTTCTTCACATATGTCTGCAGTCTCAAGGGAAGCACCCAGATCTGCTCAGAACTGGTGGTTAAGGACATCACATACACAAGCCCTGTAGATATAGCCAACCTACAGGAAGATGGGTTCAGTGAAAACTTCACTCCTTCATCCCCTCATCAGTAAAACAGGACATCCCCAGTACCTGCCCTCCTCCCCTTATCTCTAGGAAGCAAGTCATCACTGCCCTCTCAAAGGTAAAAAATATAGCCTCCATGGGACCCAATAACATCCCAGGCTGCATCCTACATGAACTCGGGCAGGAACTTGCAGCACCATTAGCACCCTATTCAACCAAAGCCTGAGTACCGGCTTTATCCCAGCTGAGTGAAGGACAGCTACTGTCATCCCTTTGCACAAAGGTGGAGCATCCACCGATACAGGACATTATCAACCCATCAGCCTAACTAGCCTGATCTGCAAGGCCATGGAGTGGATTATCGTGGACCTCATTAACAAGGACATTGGCAACATCCAGACACTTGATCCCACACATTTTGGTTTTGTCAAGGGAAGGTCATGCCTGTTAAATTTAGTTGACTTCTTTGAGACAGTCACCAAGGCCATAGATGAGGGGAAGATGGTGCACACCACCTACCTTGACCTGGCCAAGGCCTTTGATACTGTTCCCCGCTTAGGTATAATAGATAAACTCTCTCAACTAGGCATCAGTCCATATGTTACCAGATGGGTAGCAAACTGGCTCACTGATAGAATCCACCTAGTCAGAATAGGAGAAGTCACCTGAAGTAGTAGACCTGTAACAAGCGGTATACCCCAGGGACTGGTCTTGGGGCCTCAAGCTGTTTGGGATATACTTCTCAGAGGTATAGGCCAAATCTAGTGGGCTATGTCTGACCAAGTTTACAGACTGCAAGCTGGGTGCTGTCATCAATTCCCCTAGTCATGTGGACATCCTCCAAGAGGGTCTCACCCAAGCAAATGACAGGTGCCAGAAACATGGCCTCAAACTGAATGCCAAAAAATGCATAATCATCCCTTTTAGGGAGAATGACGTCCCCACAAATTATCACATTGATAATAAGGCACTAAGCACGCAATCAGTTGTGATGGACTTGGGAACCCAGGTTGATAGCAAACTGACTTTTGACCACCATGTTGCCTCTGTTGTACATAAAGCTTTCTACATGGCCCACCTCCATGGACACGGTGGTCATAACATCCCTGTATTCTTCCCTTATAAGACCGATTATTGAATACAATGCCCCTTTCGACATGTACCTCACAAAGCACATCCAGCAGCTGGAGAGACCACAGAGATTCCTCACCCAGAGAATCCAGGGCCTTAACATCTACCCTACACAGATAGGCTAAAAGCCCTGTCCCTCTACTCAGTCTCCTACAGACTCCTCAGAGGTGACCTCTGTCTGGCATACAAAGCAATCTCAGACCCCGCCCTGATGAGACTGCTGCATATCCACAAGTCAAGCTCCACTCAAGTAAGCAGCATGCAAGACCTCAACCTGGTCTGTGACATCAATAGGACTTACTGGCAGGACAGATTTGTGTCTCAGAGACTCCCCCTTTTGTAGAATACACTCCCTCTCCATGTAAAGCAGAGTACCTCATTAAACCTTTTTAAGCGCAACCTGGATAACTGGATGGGGAACAGAAAATACACCCCTAGGATTCCACCTATGTCCCTACTGGACAGTGGTATAAGGTGCTGACTTGTTGGAATATGGACTAAATTCTTGGCTAGGCTTGTAAGGGCCTCGGGGTCATTAGCACAGTAACTTCCTATGATCCTATGTCTAGACTTGCAATCTGCATATTATATCTTATCCTCCTTACTTTTTGGCCCTTCATTTTCAGGATCAGCACCATACAATCCCACCTTTCAGTATTTTTTGGATTTAACTATATCATATCTATCACACTATTCCTTTTTATCGCTATAAAGTCCAAGATTTGCTTGTCTGCAATCATCTGCCTTCCTATATATCCCTGCCACAGACTTTAATGTTTTACCCTCTTGAGTAACCCAGTACCCCTTTCCCTGTAAAATTGGCAGAAATGTTCCCATTTCTTCAGGTGTAATTTTACGACTGCCTGGCACAGTGATAACAACAGCCCTTTCTCTTTTGTGCCTGTATCCCTTTGGATGTACCCCAACATCCTTTTGACTGTGATGGCTGCATTCTCATAGCAAAGTTGATGGTTTGTTTCTGCCTATATGATCACCCTCAGGTCATTCTGCTGTATTCCATTTAGGGTCACTTCACCTACAAAATATCAACAACTCAATTATTGCCGTAGTCCAAGTAAAATAGTTTACATTTCTTAGCAATGAACATCACCTGTGATCCATCTGGACACCCTAACTTCATGAAGTCCCTCTAGAGGCCTGGTCACTCATTCCTCATAAAGAGTGTGATTGTCTTCCATTCTGTAATGTTTAAAACAAAAAAGCTTTGGACAGACCAGTATCTAAAAATGACCTTTATTACAAAAAAATGGAAGCAGCAGATTTTGGATAAAGCTCAGAACACACTGAAATTCAAGTGTCAGTGCTAGCAGTCTCTGCCAAACTATGTCCAGAAGGCCGCTGCTTCCTGGGACTGATTAAAAGGGTGAAGAATTTGTTCAGGATATTCATCTTTTCTTTAGCTACCTTCATCTGACTTCACTTCCATTATGACTTCTATTGGATACTCCTGTATCACTTCATTTTCTGCAGCTGACTTCCTTTATCAGCAACATGACCATCATCTTCCATCTTTTGCCCTTCTTTCATATCTGCTTGGTCCACAGTGTCCTTTCTCAGTTTCCAGTCAGCTTAATTTTATTTATTTATTTAATTTAGTTGTTTGTCCTTTATTGACGGGGTTACTCCCACTAAGCTAGTAGCCTCTTTTCAGGGGAGACCAGAGGTGATATATATACTACTAGAGGACATTTAGGTTGGGCATCATGGGAATTTCCTTTACTCTTTTCAATAGGTGTCTTAGGATCTTTTATATCCATCTGAGCTACCACCAGCTAAGCATATGGGACCTCAGTTTAATGTTTCATTTGAAGGATGACACACTCAGGAGTGCACCACCCCAGGCAAGTGTAGTACCTGTTGCACCACTAACACTGACACACAGACACATAAACAGACACACACACACACACACACACACACACACACACACACACACACACACACACAAAACAGACACACACACACACACACACACACACACACACACACACACACACACACACACACACACACACACACACTTCTCAATTACTGTAATTTAACTGTAGCACTGTGATTTTTGACCTCGAAGTTAATCTTTCTTCTAGATTTACTTACTTTCTCCTGATTTTCCTTATAAAGATAGACAGGTTCAACAATATATTAAATAACTGAAATAAGCGTATGCAAAGATTCTCAAACTATATGTGGTCTAACATCTAAATACTTTCTGTTCTAAAAAATAAGAAAGCTTTTTCCCTTTTAATTTCTCCAAGTCTTTTGGGTTTCTAATACCATGACAGGAATGGACCTATTCCTAAGTCAAACTATGGTTAAAGTTCATGAAATGAGTATTGTTTCAATCTCTAATGTCAGCTAGATGTGCTTTTCGCAGCACCCACAATGTGCTCAGTGATGCCTCCTTATGCAATTCGTATGGAGTTAAATATATTGGTAACATATCTAAATACGACTGTAGATTCTTTTTTATAAGACCCATTGCTCCTGCTACTATTGGAACTGTCTGGGTATCTTTCTTCCACGTTACTCTCATTTCTGCCTGCAAATCCTGATATTTTATGACTTTATGTCTCTCTGTATGCAAGGCACCGTAGTCACTGGGTGTAGTGATTTCAATGATCAATGCTACTTTTGTCTTCTTTTCATGGACTACTATATATGTTTTTTCACATCTATCTTTTGAACTGTTTGTAATGGGTAATCCCATGTGATGTAGACTTCATAATTTTCTATGATGCTTTGTGGCTCATGTTTCCAGTGTTTTCAGCCACTTCAGTACCATAATGTTTGCATAATCCCCAGTGCAACAGTCTTGCCACATTATTATGCCTTTCAGTATACAGTCCTCTTGCCATTAGTATGTCACAACCAGCAACAAGGTGTGTGACTGTTTCCAATTCTGTTTTACAAAACCTATATTTGTCTGTTTCTCCCACATGTTCAATGTACTAATGGACTTTGTAAACCAACATGTACGCAGCCCACTGTCTTCAGCCACCAGTATTAACCTTTCATCTTTTGGTTTGAATTTGCCTCTCCCTAACTATTCCTGCATTCGATCCTGATCAACATGAAGTTCTTCCAGGAGTTTTCTATACTTGCAACTATATTTATGCATTTTCCACATTTCTTGCCTTCTCATCTAATCCTTCACCTTATATTATTTCTTTTGTTTTCTGGCACATTCAGTTGCTACCTGATTTTTATCTACTTCTGGTTTGATTTCCATTCCCCCTTGATGTTGATATGCTTCTGCTAGACTAAGTAGGGAAGTCATCTTAGATTTATTCTCCTCATGTTTCAAAACTTTGACTACGTTTCGGTCTTGTGAGGTCAGCAGATACGTGTGCAGTCTCACAATTGCAGATCTATATATGTAATAAGTTTCAAGGAGGTATATACCTCCTTCGGAACGGGGAATATATACTCTTGGTATGCACTGATTTTTATAAATCATCTGATGAGCATGAAGCATCCTTCTTGTTTTCCTGTCTGATTTATCCAACACCTTTTGGGGCCAGTCAATCAATCAAAAACAAGTTAGGACAAGAAGAGTAAATTGGTTTATAGCATGAATTTTGTTCCTAGATGTCAACGCTGTTTTCAAAATTAATTTTAAGTCTTCTAAAATATTCTTTACTACGTTTTATTCGCATTTGTTCATGTTTTATTGCTGATCCTTCATCAATTCCCAAATATTTATATACTCCCTCTTGCTCAAGTTCTTTTATATCACATTCTTGTCCCAAATGGATGTTTTCTTGGTGCTTTAGCTTTCCTGCTTTAAAGATTCCTTGTGCACATTTATGAAGACCAAATTACATTCTTATATTATCTGAAAAAGTTTTGACTACTTGCAGTTGTGCTTTCAGTTCCTCATCTGATGAACTATACAGTTTTAAATTATTGACAAAGAGAAGATGAGAAGCCTTTACACTTTGTTGTTTTCTAGGAGCTACATTATAGCTATGCCCTAATCTGTTAAGTAGATAGCTTAATGGGTTAAGGGCAAGACAGAATATCAGCGACAACAGAGAGTCATTCTGGAATATCCACCTTTGAATTTTTATCCCTGGAATAATAATTTGTCCTTTATCATGGCTTAATTGCAAAGTGGTCTGCCACTGTTTCACGGTCACTGTAATGTAATCAATCAGTGTAGGGTGCATCTTATACATTTTTAAGCAGTCTTTTATCCATGAATGTGGGATACTGTCAAATGCTTTTTGTAGTCAATCCATGCCATACTTGGATTTTTTTCCCTTTTTTACAGTTCTCCGCTATGACTTTATTTAGCAACAAATGATCCTTTGTTCCATATGACTTTCTGTTATTACCTTTTTGTCTTATTGCCATAATTGAATTTTCTTCTAAATGACTATAAACTCTGTTGGCATCAATTCTGGTGTATAGTTTATATGTCGTTGGAAGGCACGTTATTGGTCTGTAATTTTTAGGATAACTTGCAGGTTCACTCTTAAGCAGGAGCATTGTTTTTCCTGTTGTTAACCAGGCTGGTATCTGTTCAGGGTGCACATATAAATTGTTCTTACTCATAGCTAAATCTTCGTGCAAAGATGTTAATACTTTTACAAAAAAAACCTAGACCAGTGAAAACCACACTCCACATTGTATAAATGTTTAATAAAAGACTCTAGCTCCTCGGCAACACAGCCTTTCAAGAATTCATACACAGTTAGAAAAAACAGAATTAATCAATTATAAAAATACTCTTAAATTTCACATTTGCTAGGCCTACAAGCTTTAAGTTTTTTTAGGTTCTAGTCCAGTGAGTAATTACATTATTGATTTAATTTATTTTAGTCTGACAAATAATTTTTTAGAGTTTAATGAATGTATTTACCAACAACAGTAAGGAACAGCCATGGGTGCTTCATTTGCACCCATGTATGCCAACTTGGCTGTTTGAACTAGAGTATTTATATAAGCTTAGTTTTTTTAGAGATTTTGTAGTACTATATTGCAGGTACATAGATGATTTCATTTTTTATGTAAAGGAGGTGAAATTTAAATTTTATTAATGCTTTACAAAATAATTGTTTTAATTTGCAATTTGAT